>NC_064852.1:73732829-73997829 GCF_024139225.1 Suncus etruscus | reverse complement strand
ACTTATTATGTAGGAAGAAAAAGGTGAAATGGTGGGAAATAAGAGGAGTAAAAAGTATCAAAGAAAAAATGTTATGACTTTTCTTTTATTCTTGGAGTGAGGCATATTTACATCTTTTGGATGATTTTTTTTCCCCAACTGCAACAGAGGGTATAAAAAAGATTCATAGAGAATTAAGAGATGTTGGTTAGTGCATTTTAAATCTTTGTGCTCTATATAAAGAGAAGTGGGAACCAAGAAAATAAAAAACTCCATCTCCCCAAAGAGCACTGTCTTCTGCAATTTTAATGTAGGAGATCTGAGAGATAGCACAGTAAGGTGCTTGCTTGCCTTGCACAGTGCCAGACTGGGCGCATTCAGTCCACAGCACTCGATACTCCATATAGTCCCCCAAATGATATCTGAATACAGAACAAGGAGTTATCCCTAAGCATTGGTGCATTTTAACTAATCCCCTGCCAAATTTTAATGTAGGTATTATCCAAAGAAAATGAATGGTTTTAATATGCCTTTTAGTAATGGTTTTAATATGTATTTTATAAACAGAGACATATCACAAGACACTTGAAAGCAGGGAAGTCAAAGCTATTGGATCACAGAAAAATACAATAAGAAATGATTTTGTTTGATAATGGAGACATCTCCCAGAAACTTTCTCCTTATTCTTAGATGTGAATCTAGAGTGCTGGACTCTAATATTTTCCACTATAGATCTTTTCATTATTTTTCCTTCTATGTTTTAGAATTTTTGAGTTTAAGGACAAGTGGCTTTCTCTAGTAACTGAAAGTGATTAGATATAATAAAAATTTTTGTCATTTATAATTTGATGCTGTTTTTATTTTTTTACATTTGTGTTTTCTATTTTGCTTTGAAAACTATGGAGGACAAAATATTGGCCAAACAAATAAAAAGACAAATAGAATGAGACCAACAAATCCTAAAATTCCTTTCATTTGGAAATTGATGACTATCAATATTTGTACATAAATTCACTTATCACCATAAAAGAAAAAGAAAACGTGGTCCAATACTTTTAAAATAATTTTATTATCAATAGTAAATCCCCATAATTCTTAATTACAGTTAAATGTTTTACTTTTTTTCTTTCTCGAATTAGTGATTTAAAGTTTTTTCCAATTATTTTTTTTTTTTTAGTTTTGGAGTCACACCTGGAAATTCTCAAGGGTTACTCCTTTGTGCACACAGGAATCACTTCTGAGAGTACTTGATTTGGCTGCGTGCAAAGTAAGCAACCTACCTACTGTACGAGGGCTCCTGCCTTTTGTCCCTCTTTTAATTCATAAGGATGTGCACATGACCATACCTCATTATCAAATATTATGTGTGTGGGAAATTATCATCACTTTGAGATGAAATATGTTTAGAATATTTGCATAATAGTTTGAAAGCTTTCCATTAACAAAACAAGCTTTGGAAGTACATTTTTCCACTTTCATAAATGAAGGACACAAAACATGGTGTAGTTGTGGATAAAATGAATTTAAAAGTCTGTTTCCTCAGTTTCTAACTCTAACTTTGGAAAGATTAATTATTGCTATTATTATTTTTGTTTTTTGGGTCACACCCGGCAGCGTTCAGGGGTTACTCCTGGCTCTACACTCAGTAATCACTCCTGGCAGGCTTGAGGAACCATATGGGATGTCAGGATTCGAACCACCATCCTTCTGCATGCAAGGCAAACGCTTTACCTCCAGGCTATCTTTCTGACCCCCACGATTAATTATTTATCAAGTTCTAGAAAAGTACAATTAAAATCCTGAGCTTCTGATGCCAGCATATCCTTAGTTTTGGATCACCAACACTAGAACATTTATCCTATTTGAAGGAAATACCTCTATCCATACCTGATACTTATTCCATAGTCCTTCCTTGAAGCTAGAGATAAAGTGAAAAAATTATATCTGATACTTAGATCCATTGGTTAAAAAGATTTTAGAAGAATTATCTACTGTTCAGCCTCAGAATGTTGATGATTCAAGATGCTGTGTATGTCCAATGGAGGGACAGGAGTTAAGCAAGGCGATAAATGTGGCATATGGTCCCTCAGTGTGTAACTTTCAAGCATGGTTCTGGGGTCTTTCTAGAGAAGCAGTGAACTACTTATTATTTATTAAAATATTTCATTTCTGATAAATTTATTATGTTAGGATTTCCTTGTTTGCAATTAAAAACTGATATTTACTTGTTTCTATTATAAGTTTCTTTATCTTCACCTACGAGTTAAAGAGTTTTTAAGGACCACTTTTGGGATCCTTTTCAAGTTAGCTCATTATTTGGTAGAATTTACTTACTCCCACTAACTGTAGTTTTCTTTAAACTATTATCTCTAATTTGACACCGCAACACGATGGCTGGGGATCTTTGCTTATAAAAATGCTGCTGCTTTGAATTAAGTCACTTTCAGAGTCAATGGATGGGGAAGAAAGAGACAAAACAGGTTATATACACTAGGAAACACATGTTTAAGGCAATACATTGAGGGTCTTAAGTGTCATTTACTTATTCATTCATGAAGTTATTTTTATTGAATTCTCAGTAAGCACAAAACCAACTTCAGCTGTCAAGTTAAAACAGTTACTACTAGAAGTGGATAAATATGTCATATAGTTTTCAGTTTTCTAATGACATTTTCACTATAAAAATATCTTTTTGGTGGGGCAGGAGATAATACATCAGATAAGGCGCTTGATTTGTACTTGTGCTGGATCCAAGTTAGATATAGGATATCCAATTTGTTTCCTCAAGATGCTCCAAGAATGTTCCTTGAACACAGTCAGTAGTAAGCTTTGAACACCACTGTGTGTGGCCCAAAAACGGAATTTTTTTTTCTCAAGCCCAAAGAGATAGTACAGCTAGTATGACTCTTGGCTTCCACACAGTTGACACATGTTCAATCCCCAGCACTACATATGGTCTCACAAAATCAATTACCCAAGAGTGATCCCTGAGCATACAACCAGGAATAAGCCCTCAGTTGAACTGGGTATGGTGCCTCATCACCCCCCCCCCAACAAATTCCTCCTTAGATCAGGGAGACAGCTAAAAGAGCTTTAGTGCAGGTTTTCATGTGGGAGATTCAGATTCAATAGCTAGCATCTTCCAGTCCTTAGAACACTCCTAAGAGACAGAGGATCTTGGAGAAATTTTGTCTTACAACCATTGTGAACTACAGAGATAAAAAATGACAATAGGCTACAAAAAGTCAGCATATAGGAGCAAGAGCAGAATTAGAGGCAAAAATTTGGAAATTTTGAGATAAAAGATAAAAACAAACATTAAAATCATAGTAATGGATATTGTCACTTAGGGTGAATGTAAATAAATTAAATAGTGTAGCAGTTCTCAAGAGACAATGTTGAAGCTTCTGGGGAGAAGATACATATAGTGAAAACTATTATTATAAATAATGCTAGTATATAATTTGATATTTTCCTGCTATATCTGACACAAATGTGCAATGGAGATTTTTAGGGGTACATGATATATAATGTCACTGTTCTAAAGGCTAATGAAATGTGTTATGTATTCAAGTATTTAAAAAATTTACCAGTTTTAATTTCTAATATGACAATTGTTGATTGGTCCTACTTACTCAATAAAGACTCTTTTGGTGCTTGGAATTTTTAAAGTGCTAAGAGATCATGATAAAAAATTGTGAACTTTTGTGATAGAAAATTTAGCCTTAACTTTTTTAGGTTTTATTATTTATTTATTTATTGTTTTGGGGGGTCACATGGGTTATTCATGGTTCTGATCCCAGGAATTACTCCTGGAAGATTTGAAGAACCATCTGGGATGCCCGGGATTGAACTCAGTTTGGTCAATGTACTATTTCTCTGCCCTGAATTCTGTTTGGTCACTGTGGTATCGCTCTAACCCCCATATGTATGTTTAATGAAAAATATTTAATTAAAATTGTAGGGACAGAGACATAACATAATGTTTAAATTTTTTTGACATTTTTTTTCTTACACAGTGACAATAAATGAGGACCTTTCCACCACCAGTGTTGTCCTTTCTTCATTCCTGTTCCCGAACATATATCCCTATCTCCCTCCTTTATCCCCCAGAATGCTAGTGTAACTAAAAGCATATATGTTAACACTAATGTAAACCATTATTTTTGCAGTTTCAGATATTTTTACTAGTGGTTTCTTAAAGGTTTAGAGTCAAAGGAGCACTGCAAAAACAATGTTAGTGTGGCAATTATCGTTTGCATGGGACCACCAAAGTATGGGGGTCATGCAAAGGAAAAACTTTGGCCTAAGTACAAGGGAGACCCTACCCCTGAAGTTTCCTGACATAAGACCATTTCTAGGCTCCAGGCAAACTAGTTTGTCCAATCCCAGTCATTGTCTGTACTGTCCATACAGTTATATTTTTCACAGTCTGTTGTTGGTCTCATGCTTCTGTATTGAAGGTCCTGGAATCTATATATCCTACATTGAAGTCAGGATGGTGTGGAGTGGCATCTAATTTCAACTCAGAATTAAAGGGCAAGGCAGAAAGCCCTGTCCAGTACGCAGGTCGTTGTCGTTGTTTAAATCTTCTCAGTGTTAAGGGAAGACTCTTTTGAATAAATCGATGTCAGAGCAGCAGTAGGATCTTCCCTGGTAGAGGATTGCTTCCAGGTGATGTCATAGATAACTTTGAATGTTTCAAAGATGGCTTCCCTGGTTCAGGGGTGACTGGAAAATGCCCAAACCTCTGAGGCCTGTGCCAAGTCATCATGTCAATATTCAGGGTGTAAGGTTCCATTGCACTACAAGATTTGTGTGTTCCTATCTCTATTATATAGAACTTATTTGTATGTATAGAATTTCCATTTTAATGTGCCCAGGCAAACAAGGAATGCCACCTGGCATTATCAGCACATAAGGGGGCCACAAGAACAAATCCAACAATCCCCATGACCTGGTTCAAACATAAGCATGAAACTGAGGGACTCTTTCATCAAAATTCCTTATTGAAGAGTTCACATTTGTATGTAATTTCTCAAGCCTTAATTTTATAAATAATGTGTACATTAAAGATTTACAGGCAGAGAGAACATAATCAGAGTCATTTTAATAGAAAGCTGTTTTTGGGGCCAGCGAGGTGGTGCTAGAGGCAAGGTGTCTGCCTTGCAAGCGCTAGCCAAGGAAGGACCGCAGTTTGATTCCCCCTCTCCCGCATCCCATATGGTCCCCACAAGCCAGGGGCAATTTCTGATCGCTTAGCCAGGAGTAACCCCTGAGCATCAAATGGGTGTAGCCAAAAAAAAGGCTGTTCTAATGACAGCTTTGAGGATACATTATAATGTAATGGAGACTATATGAAATTGTAGAGTTAATTGAGCTGTAATTATAACAACAGAGGTATGAAGTTACTGAGGACTGATAACTGTGGAAATAATAGTTTGAATGACATGAAACATAAAAATATTATTACTTTATTATTGACTAAATATATCAAGAATAAAATAACTGGAGTTGGACCTATGTAGCTAGTTGATAGGTAGGTATTGCTTCTACTACCATTATAAATAAAAGAGAAAATTATCCTTGATATATATAGTATATATCATATATAGTATGATATATATATATGAGATGAGCAATGTCCAATAAAATTATGATGGGCTACATATAATTTAAAATTTTCTACTTGCTGCATTAAAATAATAATATATATTAGCTACCATATTTTTGGGTGTATACGATGACTTTTTAACCCATGAAAAGCTTTCTTAAAAGTTGGGAGTCTTCTTATATGCTGGTATACGGCATGCTGAAACTTACTCCGTCTCAGGGATGAGTGATATGTGCCCCTCTTACCAAATCATTCCATCCAGCTGTCAGGCATCATCACCCAGTCCTCTGCTTGTCCTGATTCATCTCTCAGGGTCCACAGAGGAGCTGAGTAACCAAGAGCTGCATCTCATCCAGCCACCGGTTATGCAGCTTTCCAGGGCTCAGACCTCTGTTCAGCTTTTATGGGACACAGAGGTGGTGCCTTGTCTCCCTCTAGCTGTCCTATTAACCATTGCACACCAGCCAGCAGCTCTTGGAGGAGCCCCCTCTCCCTGCTCTCAATGTAGATCACAATTAAAAGAATCACAGTCACTCACTATAAATGACAAATATAAAATGATTGTTGGCACTCCATATTAAAATCAAAACTTATGTTTTTTAATTTCCATTTGGTGTGTGTTAAAATAGAGGTAGTCTTATATGACTAATATAGTCCAAACCCTACATTTTAACAGGAAAAGTAGGGGGCGTTTTATATGCCAGAAAATATGGTAAATAGTCCTAATATATTAGTATATACTGGTATTTATTGGTATATATTGGTATATATACATGCATAAACTCAATATACCAAATAGATCCCAATTTTTTCATTATATACCAAATAACCAAATCTATTTAGAGGTTTCTATTTCAACATGTAGTATCAAAATGATAAATTTTGGGTTTTATGAAGTCCTTGAAATCCAGTGTATTTCTTACTTTTACATACAAAACTGATAAGTCTCATTTTAAGTATCCCCAAGCCCTAAGTGGCTGCTACATAGTGACTTTATACTACTCTTTTGTTTAAATCAAGGTAAATGAGAATCCTAGTGTGTGAAGTTAAAATAATTGTTTTAATTATTTGGACTCTCTTGGCTGTGCTCAGGGATTACTCCTGGATCTGTGCTCAAGGATTATTCCTGGCAGAGCTCAGGAGAATTTATGGAATGGAACCTGGGTTGACCACATTCAAGGCAAGTTTCCTATATGAGGAAATACTTCACCATCATAATTTGTTCTTTTTCTAGTATTTACCTAGGAAAAAAATCTATTTGTACTGAATTATCTAACCCACTCTTTGTCATGTGACTTCACTCTGTATATTATATTTATAGGTTTATTCTAAATATATGAATTAACTGATGATAATTTGATAACTTTGTACTGAACCTCTAACTTGCTTTTTATATAGAGAAACTATAATTGAATTTTGCTAAATAGTTCTGTATACTGACATTGGCAGTGGAAGGGAACACAAAGTTTGATATAGGAAAAAAGATCATAGTATTAAAACAACATGAAAGTTAGTAAAGGTGCAATCTTTGGGGAAAGTGATAAAAGAGATAACATAAGTTATCTAAAAATTATCTAAAAATAACTTTTAGAATAATGCTTAATTGGCATGAAGAAACATCCATGTTCAAAAAATGTCACACACGTTTTTTTTTATAAAAATACTAGCTCTCCCAAGCAGCAGATACATCAAGTGTATGTATAAATTGTCAATAAAAGTTCTCCAAATACATTAGTACTTTAATGAAATGGAATTAACAAAAGAAAAGAAACAAAAAGAAAAGAAAAGAAACAAATAAAATTGAGATTTTTCCAATGAAATAATTCTTGTGATTAAGAGATGAGAGGTGGAATGGAGGGAGATTTGGGACATTGGTGGTGGGAATGTTGCACTTTACATGACTGAAACCTAATCACAATCATTTATATAATTAAGATGTTGAAATAAAGAAGGAAAAAAAAGATATGAGATGAATGAGGGTGAAAATGTAATGTACAGACACTGCTTTATGGAGAATGTGGGTTGAGGAAAAGAAAAATGAAAAAATTTAAAATGAGTATAGATAAGCTTGTGATAGCAGATAGAAAATTATTGTAGTATATCTCCTCACCATATGTTCACTTAATGATAAGCTTATTTTCTTTTTTTTTTTCATAATTTTTTTTATTTAAACACCTTGATTACATACATGATTGTGTTTGGGTTTCAGTCATAAAAGGAACACCACCCATCACCAGTGCAACATTCCCATCACCAAAGTCCCAAATCTCCCTCCTCCCCACCCAACCCCCGCCTGTACCCTAAACAGGCTCTACATTTCCCTCATACATTCTCAATATTAGGACAGTTCAAAATGTAGTTATTTCTCTAACTAAACTCATCACTCTTTGTGGTGAGCTTCCTGAGGTGAGCTGGGACTTCCAGCTCTTTTCTCTTTTGTGTCTGAAAATTATTATTACAAGGGTGTCTTTCATTTTTCTTAAAACCCATAGATGAGTGAGACCATTCTGCGTTTTTCTCTCTCTCTCTGACTTATTTCACTCAGCATAATAGATTCCATGTATATCCATGTATAGGAAAATTTCATGACTTCATCTCTCCTGACAGCTGCATAATATTCCATTGTGTATATGTACCACAGTTTCTTTAGCCATTCGTCTGTTGAAGGGCATCTTGGTTGTTTCCAGAGTCTTGCTATGGTAAATAGAGCTGCAATGAATATAGGTGTAAGGAAGGGGTTTTTGTATTGTATTTTTGTGTTCCTAGGGTATATTCCTAGGAGTGGTATAGCTGGATCGTATGGGAGCTCGATTTCCAGTTTTTGGAGGAATCTCCATATCGCTTTCCATAAAGGTTGAACTAGACAGCATTCCCACCAGCAGTGGATAAGAGTTCCTTTCTCTCCACATCCCCGCCAACACTGTTTATTCTCATTCTTTGTGATGTGTGCCATTCTCTGGGGTGTGAGGTGGTACCTCATAGTTGTTTTGATTTGCATCTCCCTGATGATTAGTGATGTGGAACATTTTTTCATGTGCTTTTGGCCATGTGTATTTCTTCTTTGTCAAAGTGTCTGTTCATTTCTTCTCCCCATTTTTTGATGGGGTTAGATGTTTTTTTTCTTGTAAAGTTCTGTCAGTGCCTTGTATATTTTGGAGATTAGCCCCTTATCTGATGGGTATTGGGTGAATAGTTTCTCCCACTCAGTGGGTGGCTCTTGTATCCTGGGCACTATTTCCTTTGAGGTGCAGAAGCTTCTCAGCTTAATATATTCCCATCTGTTAATCTCTGCTTTCACTTGCTTGGAGAGTGCAGTTTCCTCCTTGAAGATGCCTGTAATGTCCTGGAGTGTTTTGCCTATGTGCTGTTCTATATATCTTATGGTTTTGGGGCTGATATCGAGGTCTTTAATCCATTTGGATTTTACCTTTGTACATGATGTTAGCTGGGGGTCTAAGTTTAATTTTTTGCAAGTGGCTATCCAATTGTGCCAACACCACTTGTTGAAGAGGCTTTCCCTGCTCCATTTAGGATTTCCTGCTCCTTTATCAAAAATTAGATGGTTGTATCTCTGGGGAACATTTTCTGAGTATTCAAGCCTATTCCACTGATCTGAGGACCTATCTTATTCCAATACCATGCTGTTTAGATAACTGTTGCTTTGTAGTACAGTTTAAAGTTGGGAAAAGTAATTCCTCCCATATTCTTTTTCCCAATGATTGCTTTAGCTATTCGAGGGTGTTTATTGTTCCAAATGAATTTCAAAAGTGTCTGATCCACTTCTTTGAAGAATGTCATGGGTATCTTTAGAGGGATGGCATTAAATCTGTATAATGCCTTGGGGAGTATTGACATTTTGATGATGTTAATCCTGCCAATCCATGAGCAGGGTATGCGTTTCCATTTCCGTGTGTCCTCTCTTATTTCTTGGAGCAGAGTTTTATAGTTTTCTTTGTATAGGTCCTTCACATATTTAGTCAAGTTGATTCCAAGATATTTGAGTTTGTGTGGCACTATTGTGAATGGGGTTGTTTTCTTTTCTTTTTTTTTTTTTGGGTTGTTTTCTTAATGTCCATTTCATCCTTATTACTATTGGTATATAGAAAGGCCATTGATTTTTGTGTGTTAATTTTGTAGCCTGCCACCTTGCTATATGAGTCTACTGTTTCTAGAAGCTTTTTGATAGAGTCTTTAGGGTTTTCTAAGTAGAGTATCATGTCATCTGCAAACAGTGAGAGCTTGACTTCTTCCTTTCCTATCTGGATTCCCTTGATATCCTTTTCTTGCCTAACCGCTATAGCCAGTACTTCCAGTGCTATGTTGAATAGGAGTGGTGAGAGAGGACAGCCTTGTCTTGTGCCAGAATTTAGAGGGAAGGCTTTCAGTTTTTCTCCATTGAGGATAATATTTGCCACTGGCTTGTGGTAGATGGCCTTCACTATATTGAGAAAGGTTCCCTCCATTCCCATCTTGCTGAGAGTTTTGATCAAGAATGGGTGTTGGACCTTATCAAATGCTTTCTCTGCATCTATTGATATGATCATGTGGTTTTTATTTTTCTTGTTATTGATGTTGTGTATTATGTTGATAGATTTACGGATGTTAAACCAGCCTTGCATTCCTGGGATGAAACCTACTTGATCGTAGTGGATGATCTTCTTAACGAGGCATTGAATCCTATTTGCCAGGATTTTGTTGAGGATCTTTGCATCTGCATTCATCAGTGATATTGGTCTGTAATTTTCTTTTTTGGTAGCGTCTCTGTCTGGTTTAGGTATCAAGGTGATGTTGGCTTCATAAAAGCTATTTGGAAGTGTTTCTGTTTGTTCAATTTCATGAAAGAGTCTTGCCAAGATTGGCAGTAGTTCCTCTTGGAAAGTTTGATAGAATTCATTAGTGAATCCATCTGGACCTGGGCTTTTGTTTTTCGGCAGACATTTGATTACTGTTTTAATTTCATCAATGGTTATGGGGGTGTTTAGATATGCTACATCCTCTTCCTTCAACCGTGGAAGATTATAAGAGTCCAAGAATTTATCCATTTCTTCCAGGTTCTCATTTTTAGTGGCGTAGAGTTTTTCAAAGTAGTTTCTGATTACCCTTTGAATCTCTGTCATATCAGTAGTGATCTCTCCTTTTTCATTCCTGATACGAGTTATCAAGTTTCTCTCTCTCTCTTTGTTAGGTTTGCCAGTGGTCTATCAATCTTGTTTATTTTTTCAAAGAACCAACTTCTGCTTTCGTTGATCTTTCGGATTGTTTTTTGAGTTTCCACTTCGTTGATTTCTGCTCTCAGCTTTGTTATTTCCTTCTGTCTTCCTATTCTTGGGTCCTTTTGTTGAGCATTTTCTAGTTCTATTAGCTGTGTCATTAAGCTACTCAGGTAAGCTCCTTCTTCCTTCCTGATGTGTGCTTGCAAAGCTATAAATTTTCCTCTCAGTACTGCTTTTGCTGTGTCCCATAAGTTCTGAGAGTTTGTGTCTTTATTGTCATTTGTTTCCAGGAACCTTTTGATTTCCTCCTTGATTTCATCTCAGACCCACTGGTTATTGAGCATGAGGCTGTTTAACTTCCAGGTGTTAAAGTGTTTCTTCTGAGTCCCTTTGGAGTTCACAAATAATTTCAGAGCCTTGTGGTCAGCTAAGGTAGTCTGCAAAATTTCTATCCTCTTGATCTTATGGAGGTATGTTTTATGTGCCAGCATGTAGTCTATCCTGGAGAATGTCCCATGTACATTGGAGAAGAATGTGTATCCAGGTTTCTGGGGATGGAGTGTCCTATATATATCCACTAGGCCTCTTTCTACCATTTCTCTCCTCAGGTCTAGTATATTCTTGTTGGGTTTCAGTCTGGTTGACCTGTCCAGTGTTGACAAAGCCGTGTTAAGGTCCCTCACAATTATTGTGTTGTTGTTGATATTATTTTTCAGATTTGTCAACAGTTGTATTAAATATTTTGCTGGCTCCTCATTCGGTGCATATATGTTTAGGAGAGTGAATTCTTCCTGCTCTACGTACCCCTTGATTAATATAAAATGTCCGTCTTTGTCCCTTACAACCTTCCTGAGTATAAAGTTTGCATTATCTGATATTAGTATGGCCACTCCAGCTTTTTTATGGGTGTTGTTTGCTTGGATAATTTTTCTCCAGCCTTTTATTTTGAGTCTATGTTTGTTCTGACTATTCAGGTGCGTTTCTTGTAGGCAGCAGAAGGTTGGATTGAGTTTTTTGATCCATTTAGCCACTCTGAGTCTCTTAACTGGTGCATTTAGTCCATTGACGTTGAGAGAAAGAATTGTCCTGGGATTTAACGCCATCTTTATTTCAAAATTTGGTGTGTCTTTTGGGTAGTCTTGTCTTAGATTAGGTCTTTCAGTTTTTCTCTTAAGACTGGTTTTGTGTCTGTGAAGTTTCTGAGCTGTTTTTTTGTCTGTGAAACCATGTATTCTTCCATCAAACCGGAAAGTGAGTTTTGCTGGGTATAGTATTCTGGGTGAAGCATTCATTTCATTCAGTCTTGTCACAATATCCCACCACTGCTTTCTGGCATTGAGTGTTTCTGGTGACAGGTCTGCTGTAAATCTCAGGGAAGCTTGCTTGAACATGATTTCCCCTTTTGATCTTGCTGTTTTCAGAATTCTGTCTCTATCTGTGGGATTTGTCATTGTGACTAGGATGTGTCTTGGGGTGGTTTTTCTGGGGTCTCTTTTGGTTGGTACTCTTCGGGCATGCAGGATTTGATCACATATATTCTTTAGCTCTGGAAGTTTCTCTTTAATGATGTTCTTGACCATTGATTCTTCCTGGAAATTTTCTTCCTGGGTCTCTGGGACTCCAATGATTCTTAAATTGTTTCTGTTGATCTTATCATAGACTTCTATTTTCGTCTGTTCCCATTCTTTGACTAATTTTTCCATTGTCTGCTCATTTGCTTTAAGTTTTTTGTCCAATCTCTCCTGCTGTATGGAATTGTTATGTATCTCATCTTCCACAGCACCAAGTCTATTCTCAGCTTCTGATACCCTGTCCCAGAGCTTATCCATTTTGTCATTCACTTCGTTTACTGACTTTTTCAGTCCTGTTAGTTGACATGTTATTTCAGTTTGGAGTTTTGTCATTTCTGCCTTCATATTTTCTTGGTTCTTATTAGTGTTCTGTTCAACTCGATCCATGGTTTCTTGGAGTCTGTTGAGAACCTTCCATATTGCTAGTCTAAAGTCCTTATCTGAGAGGTTGATTAGTTGTTCAGTCATTATCTGGTCCTCAGAATTGTCATCTTCATTCTCTATGTCTGATGCTGGCCTGCGTTGTTTCCCCATTGTCACACTTGTATTGTGGGATTTTCTACGTGTTGTGGTGGTATTCATTGTCTATATGATGTAGGCAGCACACTCCTCTGGCTCCTCCCTTTCTGGATGGGCTGACTTGCCTCTAAGGGAGGGGAGTCCTCCGTGGATGAAGCCTCACACTGGGTCAAATCTTAGGCCCGAGCATTCAACAGAGAAGACAGTCCAGAGAGAAATGTTTGCTTCTGTGATATAGCGCCGTTCTTAGTGTGATTTTTCCTTCTTGTTGCAATGGAGTTCTTTCCTTAGAAAGAGTGCACGGCCGCGTAGCGAAGCGGAGCGGCCGTGCTCCTCTGAGCCTCTTTTTGCCCCACTCGCAAGAGTTTCACGCAAGAGGACAGTAGACAGACATAGACAGGTCACACTCACAGTCTTTCACAGTTGAGCCCCACTGGGCCGGTGTACTTTCGCGGATTTTCCCCGCCTGGTGTCACACACAGGGAGCCGGGTTTTGCAAAGCTTAGCCGGTTTTTATGCTCTGAAGTCCCTCCAAGCTTATTTTCTAAGATAAAATGTAAAATTAAGATGCATGCCATTTGAAATTATGAAAAAAATAATAAAACAGTCAATACAATTACATTTTCAATCACACTAATACTTTTAAAGCTAAAATATTACACTTATTTGTCTTATTGATTTGAAATACATCCTGACATGTTTTATATATTTATAATTTAAAGTCTCTATAGTTGCTGCCCTTGTTATGTAAGATTTACTCAGTCAATGTATGTTTTTTATGATAGCATTGAACTTTGTAATTATTTATTATTGTTGTTTTCTTCTGATTATGAGAATCTTTGAGTCATGATGCAATGTTGCTATGGTAATGATGGGGAAGACCAAAGCTTGAGAAACACATAAATTTCTTTCCAAATAAAATAATGAAAATACTCACATATAAATTTTGTTATGTACCCAAAATATGGAAGACAGCACAATCTCACAACAAATTTTTATTGCTTACATTGAATGACAAGAGTCAGTCAATATGCTCTAAAAGAATATAAACTCATAATAATTAAAAATATTTTTGAGGACCCTCCCCAGCAGTTTTAGAGGCCATCAAGGTTATTGGTGTTTAGGAAGCAATGTGTTGTGAGAATTCATATGCAGAGATATGTTATGCCAGGTATATGCATTTCTCTCATTCTTAAAGAAATACATTGAGTAATCCTAAATTAATTTTACTAGGTATGTACATACATGCATGTATGCTCACATCTCTGCATAAATTTATTCATTTAAATAAAATTGAGCCATATTACAAATATGACAGTTTTTCATTCAGTGCCATGGAGCTGACATTAATGATTGTATATATATAAAATAATGAAAAATTATCTGTGCTAGATTGTGGGATTTTATACATTGCAAGTCATCAACTTATTTCATATTTTTATTGTATTTAATTTAGGAGCAAATACTATCTAATGAAAAAGGTAAGTAATAACTAGTGTTGGGAATACAGAACTGCGACATGCAAAAAATAAAGCTAAGTGACAATTTACCACCAAAAGTAAACATTAACTCAAAATAGATTGAGAATTTGGATATTATATTCAAAACTAGAAGATACATGAAGAGATCATAGGCATATTTATACTATAGGATGACATTAGAGATACATTGGGAGAATAAAATCTAATGAATAAGAAATAAAAGCAAAAATAAACAAACAGAACATCAAATTGAGAGGTTTTACATAGCAAAATATATTACTAGAAGCTATTTTAATATATTTATATAACATGGGGTTAATTACAGAATATTCAGAAAACTTACAATTCAACAAGCAATAAGAAACAAGGGTAAGTAAGGTCCAGGGGTGAGATGGGGGCTCAGATAAAGCAATTTTCTCTTTCTTCTTTCTCTTTTCTCTCTTCTCTCCTTTATCCTCTTTCTTCTTTCTCTTCTCTCCTCTTTTCCTGGTTTGTCTCTGTCTGTCTCTCTTTCTCTTTATCCCCTTCACTCACTCTTTCCCTTCCTCCTCCTGCTTCAGACCTCCTTCTTCTCCCAGCTCTTGTCTTTAGCCACTGATTTCTCTCTCTTATCTATCTATCTATCTATCTATCTATCTATCTATCTATCTATCTATCTATCTATCTATCTATCTATCTATCTATCTTTACCCTCCTGGCAGACTTCAGGAGATAGGCAGAAACAAAAGGCTATAAAGGAAAAAACCAAGCAACATCAAAACTAGACCAAAGATCCAATAGACCTCTCTAAAAAGATATGATCCACAAATGCATGAAAAATGTTTATTATTGTTTATAATTATGAAAGTACAAATCAAAACAATAACACCTCATACTAGAGAAATGTCTTCTGTTAAAGAAGATGAGTAAACAACATTTGGGAAGAATATGGAGAGGAAGAGTGGAGACTTCTCCCTGTCTATTGGCAGTGCCAAAGCACATAAACCCAGGTGAATGGACAATTCTCAGAAGAGTGTAGCTATAGTGCCCAGAAATTACTTTGCACCCAGGACAATACCTTGAAGGACAGAGTCAGAGAAGCACAGCCATAGAGTTCTCCTGGTAAAATATCCCCAGCTCAACACATAGAAAACAATACATTGCAAGCATGACAATATGGGAAACAACACAGACCTCTACCAGTCTTAAAGAAAGTAGATGATAATAATGATGACCCGAAAAGTACAAACCACCTATTTAGCCTCTCAGCTAAGGAATTTAGAAAAGATATATGGACTTATAACCAGGAACTCAAAGAGAGCAGGGAACTAAGTGAATAAACCACAAAGAGGAATCAATAGGATATGGAAGTAGACATGAGAAAACTCTAAAGTGAAATAAATGGACTAAAAACTTGGTAAGTGAAATAAAAATCTCACTGCAAAACCTCTTTAACAGAGTAACAGTGGCTGAGGACAACATCATTGAGCTAGAAGATGAGATGTATAATAACTCTGTACAACAAAAGAGCTTTAAAACAATCATACAATGGAAAAAATTGTCAAAGATGGTGACTAGACAAAAATGTCTTTTATAAACTCAACAGAAATAACCTAAGAATCATTGGAGTCCCAAACCTAGGAAGACAATCCCCATGAAGAATCAACAGTCAAGAACATCATTGCAGAGAAACTTTCAGAGCTAAAGAGTGCATGCAACCAAACCCCACATGCCCAAAAAGTACCAGCTAAAAGAGATTTAAAGAAAAACACCCCCAAAACACATCCTAGTCACAAAGAAGAATATCACAGATAGGGATAAAATATTGAAAGTAGTAAGGTCAAAAAATTACTTTCAAAGGAGCATCCTTAATATTTACAGCAGATTTGTCACAAGAAACTCTCAAGGCCTGAAGGCATTGGTAGGATATAAGGACAAAATTCATGTAATGAATGCTTTGCCAAGAGTACCTCACCCAGTCAGACTTACATTCAGGTTTGACAAAAGTATATACACAGCTTCACAGATAAACAGCAGCTCAGGAACTTTACAGACTCAAAACCAGCTCTAAAAGACAAACTGAAAGGTATACATTAACACAAGACAAACCAACAAATACACCAAACTCCTACAAAAATATTTACCCAAATCCCACAACAATTATCTCTCTCAATATCAATTAATTAAATTCAACAATTAAGAGACACAAAGTGGCAAAATGGATAAAAGAAAAGCTGAATCTAATGTTTTTCTGCTTATAAGAAACATGTGAATAATCAAAACTAACATAGACTCAAAGGCAAAGACAGAAGCATAATCATTGAAGTAAACAAATCCTTCAAAAGTCTGGGGTGTCAATAGTAATATCAGATTACACAGACTTTAAACTTCAAAAGGTTATAAGGGACAGAGATGGACATTTCTTAATTTTTTATTTTATTTTATAGAAAGAATTGTGATCTACAGAGTCCTTTATAGTTAAATTATTGGTGGAAATAAAATTTATGTAGTTTAATAAAAATTGATGGAAATTCCTTTAAAAATTAAAAATAGCATTTTCAGCCTGATTTCATCCTGTGTGTGGCTCATCTGTGGATGGCTTGCCTTCCCTGGAGCCATCCTTGGAGGTGAGCTTACACGCCCAGAAAGGGGAAATCGCTGAACTCTGCTGGAACTCAGATTCCAGCACCCCTATCTGACTGTCTTCTGTGCTATGCTCCATTTTCGGCCTGATTTCATCCTGTGTGTGGCTCATCTGCGGATGGCTCGCATTCCCTGGAGCCTTCCCTGGAGGTGAGCTTACATGCCCAGAAAGGGGAAGCCGCTGAACTCTGCTGGAACTCAGGTGCCAGCACCCTTGTCTGACGGTTTTCTATGCTGTGATCCATTTTTGGCCTGATTTCATCTTGTGTGGGCTTATCTGTGATGGCTCCCAGGAGCCTTCCCTGGAGGTGAGCTTACATGCCCAGAAAGGGGAAGCCACTGAACTCTGCTGGAACTCAGATGCCAGCACGCCTATCTGCCTGTATACTGTGCTGTGCTCCATTTTTGGCCTGATTTTATCCTGTGTGTGGCTCATCTGCGGATGGCCTGCCTTCCCTGGAGCCTTCCCTGGAGGTGAGTTTACAAGCCCAGAAAGGGTGAGCCAGAGGAGACTTGACACTTGACAGGTCAACCAGACTGAAACCTAACAAGAATATACTAGACCTGAAAAAAAAATGGATGAAAGAGGCCTAGTAGATATATACAGGACACTCCACCCCCAGAAGCCTGGATATACATTCTTCTGTAATGTACATGGGACATTCTCTAGGATAGACTACGTGCTAGCACATAAAACATACCTCTATAATATCAGAAGGATAGAAATTTTGCAGGCTACCTTCGCTGACCACAAGGCCCTGAAATTATATGTGAACTACAAAGGGACACAGAAGAAAAACTTTAATACCTGGAAGTTAACAGCCCAATACTGAATAACCAGAGTGTCCGAGATGAAATCAAAGAGGAAATCAAAACCTTCCTAAAAACAAATGACAATGGATACACAAACTATCAGAACCTATGGGACACAGCAAAAGCGGTGCTGAGAGGAAAATTTATAGCTTTGCAAGCACACATCAGAAAAGAAAAAGGGGCATACCTGAATAGCTTAATGACGCAGCTCATAGAATTAGAAAGTACTCAACGAAAGGATTCAAAAATAGGGAGACAGAAGGAAATAACAAATCTGAGAGCAGAAATCAATGAAGTTTAAACCCAAAAAACAATCCAAAAGATCAATGAAAGCAGAAGTTGATTCTTTGAAAAAATAAACAAGATTCATAGACCACTGGCAAAACTAACAAAGAAAGAGAGAGAGAGAAACTTGATAACTTGTATTAGGAATGAAAAAGGAGAGATCACTACTGATATGGTAAAGATCCAAAGGGTAATCAGAAACTACTTTGAGAAACTCTATACCACTAAAAATGAAAACCTGGAAGAAATGGATAAATTTTTGGACTCTTATAATCTTCCATGGTTGAATGAAGAGGATGTAGCATATCTAAACACACCCATCACTATTGAGAAAATTAAGAAAGTAATCAAATATCTGCCCAAAAATAAGTCCAGGCCCAGACGGATTTACTAATGAATTCTTTCAAACCTTTTAAGAGGAAATTCTACCAATCCTGGCAAGACTCTTTCATGAAATTGAAAAAACAGAAACACTTCCAAATAGCTTTTATGAAGCCAACATCACCTTGATACCTAAACCAGACTGAGATGCTACCAAGAAAGAAAATCACAGACCAATATCGCTGATGAACACAGATGCAAAGATCCTTAACAAAATCCTGGCAAATAGGATTCAATGATCCACTACAATCAATTAGGTTTCATCCCAGGAATGCAAGGCTGGTTTAACATCCATAAATCTATCAACGTATTACACAATATCAACAACAAGAAAAATAGAAATCATATGATCATATCAATAGACACAGAGAAAGCATTTGATAAGGTTCAACACCCATTCTTGATCAAAACTCTCAGCAAGATGGGAATGGAAGGAACCTTTCTCAATATAGTTAAGGCCATCTACCACAAGGCAGAGGCAAATATTGTCCTCAATGGAGAAAAACTAAAAGCCTTCCCTCTAAATTCTGGCACAAGACAAGGCTGTCCTCTCTCACCACTCCTATTCAACATAGCACTGGAAGTACTTGCTATAGCGATTAGGCAAGAAAAAGATATCAAGGGAATCAAGATAGGAAAGGAAGAAGTCAAGCTCTTGCTGTTTGCAGATGACATGATACTCTACCTAAAAAATCCTAAATTCTCTATGAAAGCTTCTAGAAACAATAGATTCATATAGCAAGGTGGCAGGCTACAAAATTAACACACAAAAATCAATGGCTTTTCTATACACCAATAGTAATAAGGATGAAATGGAATTAATTAAAACAACCCCATTCACAATAGTGCCACACAAACTCAATTATCTTGGAATCAACTTGACTAAAAATGTGAAGGACCTATACAAAGAAAACTATAAAACTCTGCTCCAAGAAATAAGAGAGGACACACGAAAATGGAAGCACACTCTACTCATGGATTGGCAGGATTAACATCATTTAAATGGCAATACTCCCCAAAGCATTGTACAGATTTAATGTGATCCCTCTAAAGATACCCATGACATTCTTCAAAGAACTGGATCAGGCACTTTTCAAATTCATTTGGAACAATAAATACCCTCGAATAGCTAAAGCAATCATTGGGAAAAAGAATATGGGAGGAATTACTTTTCCTCACTTTAAACTGTACTACAAAGCAATAGTTATCAAAACAGCATGGTATTAAAATAAGGACAGGCCCTCAGATCAGTGGAATTTGCTTGAATAATCAGAGAATATTCTCCAGACATACAATCACCTAATTTTTGATAAAGGAGCAAGAAATTGTAAATGGAGCTAAGAATGCCTCTTTAACAAGTGGTGTTGGCACAACTGGCTAGGCACTTGCAAAAAATTGAACTTAGACCCCCAGCTAACATCATGTACGAAGGTTAAAACCAAATGGATGAAAGACCTCAGTATCAGACCCAAAACCATAAGATAAATAGAACAACACGTAGGTAAAACGCTCCAGGACGAGACTAAAGGCATCTTCAAAGAGGAAACTGCACTCTCCAAGCAAGTGAAAGCAGAGATTAACAGAGGGGAATATATTAAACTGAGAAGCTTCTGCACCTCAAAAGAAATAACGACCAGGATACAAGAGCCACCCACTGAGTGGGAGAAACTATTCACCCAATACCCATCAGATAAGGGGCTAATCTCCAAAATATACAAGTCACTGACAGAACTTTACAAGAAAAAACATCTAATCCCATCAAAAAATGGGGAGAAGAAATGGACAGACACTTTGACAAAGAAGAAATAATAATGGCCAAAAGACACATGAGAAAATATTCCGCAGAACTAATCATCAGGGAGATGCAAATCAAAACAACTAGGAGGTACCACCTCACACCCCAGAGATTGGCACACATCACAAAGAATGAGAACAAGCAGTGTTGGCGGGGATGTGGAGCAAAAGGAACGCTTATCCACTGTTGGTGGGAATGTCATCTAGTTCAACCTTTATGGAAAGCGATATGGAGATTTTTCCAAAAACTGGAAATCGAGCTTCATTACGACCAGCTATCCCACTCCTAGGAATATACCCTAGGAACACAAAAATACAATACAAAAATCCCTTCCTTACACCTATATTCATTGCAGCACTATTTACCATAGCAAGACTCTGGAAACAGCCAAGATACCCTTCAACAGATGAATGGCTAAAGAAACTGTGGTGCATATACACAATGGAATATTATGCAGCTGTCAGGAGAGATGAAGTCATGAAATTTTCCTAGGCATGGATGTATATGGAATCTATTATGCTGAGTGAAATAAGTCAGAGAGAGAGAAAGAAAGATGCAGAATGGTCTCACTTATTTATGGGTTTTAAGAAAAATGAAAGACATTCTTGCAATAATAACTTTCAGACACAAAAGAGGAAGAGCTGGAAGTTACAGCTTACCTCATGAAGCCCACTGCAAACAGCAAGAGTTTAGTTAGAGAAATAACTACGTTTTGAACTATTCTAATAATGAGAATGTACGAGTGAATTAGAAAGCCTGTCTAGAGTACAGGTGGGGGTTGGGTGGGGAGGAGGGAGATTTGGGACATTGGTGATGGGAATGTTGCACTGGTGATGGGTGGTGTTCTTTACATGACTGAAACCCAAACAAACATGCATGTAATAAAGTTGTTTAAATAAAAAAATTTAAAAAATAAAGCTAAAAAAAATTAAAAATAGGGCCTTTATCTTCCATTCACCAGAAAAGCACCAAGGGTAGAGTAAATGATCATGCAAGGAGTCTATAGTTAATCCCATGACTGTATATTCAGGGGTGGAGAAATCCTGTATCTCCTAGGCCAAGGAAATTCCGTCTATAATATCCCCAATAGTTACTTTGCCTATGCAGGGGGGAAAAGAAAAAAAAGCACAAAATTATCATTTTTCACATATATATTTACTGATTGATCTATTTTTTTGATGTCTTTATTTTGGTGTAGATATTGAAGTGGATGTCTCCAATTTTATTTTATTTTATCTTTCTCTTTCTTTTTGCACTCCAGCATGGTTTGATTTCATAAACGAGACTATTGTGTTGTGCTTTTCTTTATTGCTGTAGTGCTCACTGGATATTTTATTTGATATTTCTTTCTGTATTGTTGTAATGTTTCATTTACCTTTTTCATCTCCACTCTCAAACTGTGGTTGAATGTCTCTAGAAGGACTCCACCCATTTTTAGCTTATTTGATTCTTTTTTATTTTTTTAAATTTTTTTAATTTTCTTTTTTATTTTTTACCCCATTCTATTGCTTTTCTTTCCTTCAAACAAAACCACATAACTCGAATTATCTAGCTCCGCCTCTCAAATAGTGGGGGAAACAAGAGAGGGTACCAGGACCCAACAGATATATGATCACTAATAGTAAGCTAGACAAAGAGGGGACCACCTACTCTAGCAGCCTGGGAGGTGATGGTGGGGGATATGGGTTGCAGGAAGGGAATGGGGATGAAGGGAGATCAAATTTGGTGATGGGTATTCCCCTGATTCAATGTTAATATGTACTTAAAATACTACTGTGAAAGATATGAAAGCCAATATGATAAAAATAAAAATTTAAAAAGAAGAAAAAAAAAGAAAAAATAGTGCCTTTGGATGTAGGCCAATGATATGAGATTCATTCCTGGTGCTGCTGGTGGTAGCCCTAACACATCTCTTAATACCATTGTACCCAAATATTATTTGCTGAGCACCATTAGGAATTACCTACAAATAAAGAGACATTCCATATGATTAATTAATACCACTCTTAGGCATTTATCTAAATGCTATAAACACATAATTCAAAAATTGCATTTGTATCCCTATGTTTATAGAGTCAATATTTTCTATCTTCCAAACATGAATTCAATATAAATGCCCATTGACAATGACTGGATAAAGGATCTCTGGCATATATACCTACCATTGAACCATATATACCCTACCATTGAACAAGATGAAATCATACTTCTATAGACAATTTTGACCTTAATGTGATTAGACTCAGAACTAAGACTTGAAAGACAATTGAAAGATCATTTCTCTCATATATGGAATATAAATAAGCAAATAAAATTAACTCACAAAACAACAAAATGAACTTCAAAACAGTGGAAAATCATGGTGGTTAACAGAAAGAGAGAAGATTTAAAGGAATGAGTACAGAGTATTTTTGGGTGGTGAGATTGCACTATAATTTTGGTGGTGGGAGTTTCATACACATAACAAGGACTGCAGTTAAATATTTGAGATTTTATAATTTTACAAAGCAATTATAATTAATATGCAAATAAATAGCACTCTTCTGGAAAATAATTCCTAATATTGATGCAAGCAGAAGAAACTGTGCCCCTACCTGGGACTGGAGAGATAGTACAGTAGGTAGAGCTCACTGTACATGATTAACCAAGTTTCTATTCCTGGAATCCCATGCAGTGCTAGAGCAGAGCCAGGAGTATTTCCTGAGTGTAGAATCAGATATTAGTGCTCAGTGTCACCCCTCCCCCCCAAGAAAAGTTTTCCTATAAATAAAGCCCTTAACTTCTGACATCTTGATTTTTGTGATTTGTTATATCACAGGACTTTGAACTAAAAATGCAAAAGATAATGATTTATTCACTTGCTGGACAGATTGATTAGAAGGCACCTGTCAACTCTCATAATTTTGTTTATTCTTCACATAAAACAAAGGCAATGGTCTTTGACATTGGGAGAAGATTCCTCAGACTAGCACTGTCTAATGAGATATGCTGATTTTTAAAAAGAAAAATCTTAAAAAAAAACCCTTAAGATTTGTCTGATAGTCATATTGAAATAAACAAGTAGTAAAAGATTGATGTAATTTTAGAATGTACTTTATTTAATATTAAATATTAAAAATAATGCTTCAGGGGCCGGAGCAGTAGTGCAGTGTTAAGGTGCTTGCTTTGCACAGGGCTGACTCAGGACAGACCTCAATTTGATCCCGGTGTCCCATATTGTCCCCCAAGCTAGGAGTGATTTCTGAGCATATAGGTAGGAGTAACCCCTGAGGGTCACCGTGTGTGACTCCTTCTCCCCCCAAAAAACAACAAAAAAAACCCACCAACAAAAAATAACAACAACAAAAAACCCCAGCTTCAACATATAAGTGATATAAAATGATCAGTAATATATTTTAAATTCTTATTTTGCCTTACAAATTTTGAAATTAATACACCAATAAATTAAGAGGAAACATCAATCTATTTAGGATATTGAAGTCACTCAGTAATAACTTTATTGACTTTTAGCCTTGGTTTCTTAGAAAATACAAGTATTTCTGTATCGGGGTATTGCTTACTGTGTTCATGAGGCAAAATAAATATTGGGAGACTAAACACTCAACTTAAATGTAACAATGTATTATGCAGTACTAGTATTTGTTTGTTTGTTTTGTTTTTGGCCCACACCTGGTGACACTCAGGGATTATTTCTGGCTATGTATGTGCTCAGAAATTGCTCCTAGCTTAAGAGACCAATGGGAAACCGGGGGATCGAACCTCTGTCTGTTCTAGGCTTCTCTGGGCAAGGCAGATGCCTTACTACTTGTGCCACCACTCTAGTCACTAAACGTTTAAATCCTTGTCATTATTCTAAATAATAAAAAGGACTGAAGTTCTATTGACTTTTGGAGAAACAAGTTTAGAGAAGACAATAATATCTTCTCTTAAGCTCCAACTCTAGACCCAACAGTAGATCACAATCTAAATTGTCCTTATCAAATAACAAACAAGGCACAGGTGACAAAATACATCAGATTCTGGTATTTCCTTGCCTTAAAAAAAGTATTTGTTGGGCCGGGCGGTGGCGCTAGAGGTAAGGTGCCTGCCTTCCTTCGCTAGCCTTGGATGGACCGCGGTTCGATCCCCCGGTTTCCCATATGGTCCCCCAAGCCAGGAGTGACTTCTGAGCACATAGCCAGGAGTAACCCCTGAGCGTCACCAGGTGTGGCCCAAAAACCAAAAAAAAAAAAAAAAGTATTTGTTTTGTGGGTATTCCAACTTGTGCACATCTCCATCTTCTTTTATGTGCTTAGATACAGGATAAAATGGGCACAGTGATTTATAGTTATTCAGAGTTGAGTTTTAGACATGCAATGTTCCATCACCAATTCCACCATCAGTGTCAAACTCCACCAATGTTCCAGGTTCCCATTTATACTCTCCCCAACTCCAACCACCCACCAGCCATCTTGACCAGCACTTTTTAAAGTTCCCTTGTTAAAGTTTGTCTTGTGATTTCAGTCCCATTGACTCCATGGTCTATGTACTTAGCTTTATCATTCCTAACACCAAAGTACATGAATTACCTTGACCCTGGCTCCCATTTAACTTCATCCGTCTCTTCTCCATTTCTTCTACTCTTTCCTTCTCATCCCTATCATCTGGGACTAAAACTGCAATCTGGGCATTCTCTTTTTAAACCAATGCAGTATTTCATCCTGTTATTCCACTTGTGTTACTATAAGATATATCCCGTGTTTATTCTTCTGACTTTCTTCATTTAACACGATATCTACCAATTTTATTCGTGTTGAAGAAAATTGCATAATTTCATCATTCTTTGCAGCTGTGTAGCATTCCATCAGAACAATAATTTTTTATGCTTAGAAATATTTTGGTTCATCTATGGTGATGGTAATTAAGATGAGATTCGCAGAACTTTCAGACTTATTCATCAAAGACTCAACACACATTCCATCCCCAACCTGTGATCCTTTTAATAAAAAGTCTAATGCATACATTTCCCCACTATAAATCTTCCAGAGACTTCTGAAAGAACAATAGCATTAGTTAGGATGGAAGTAGGTGAAGTAGGAAGAAGGAAGTAATACCTTTTATTTCAAAGAAACTAATTTAGGGGCCCAAAAGATTTAGGGACTGGAGAGAGAGCACAGCGGTAGGGCATTTGACTTGCATGTGGCCGAGCCTGGATAATGGTGATTCAAATCCTGGTATCTCATATGGTCCCTCGTGCCTTCTTGGAGTGATTTCTGAACGCAGAGCCAGGAGTTACCCCTGAGTTCCACCAGGTGTGACCCCAAAACAAACAAACAAAATCTACCTTGTTTATATCTGAAATTCAACTATGAAGGACTCTGTAGATCACAATTGTTTTAATAAAATTAAAATAAAAAAATCTATCTTAAAAAAAGAAACTGATTTATATGACCACCTTTTTTGAGAGCCCCCAAAAGTCTCACAGTAGAAATAACGCTAATGTTGGAGAGATAGAACAATAGGTAAGACTTGCTTTGCAAGTCTTCTAAACTAAACAGCAACTGTAAAGCAAAACATTTGTATTGGCTTTTTTGTTGTTCAGAATGAAGCGACCCATTCACATTAACACAAAAGTGCCTTGGATTACGCTGATTGCTACTAGTAACACTGAGTTAATATTTTCAATCCCAATTCACATAGGAAGTACAACCAAACTGCTCCAACAAGTGTCGATTTTTATATCACTTTAAATCCTTCTTTCAGTTTCTCATATTCTGAGTTTCACCACCACCTACTTCAGTTCTATTACTGAAACTGTAAATGCCGAGATATTCTTCTTTCTCCTACCTATACATCTGGATTGTGTATTGCAAATAACTATATCCTCTCGGCCCAGGACGTCCAGATTTGCCCTCTATTTGGTCTCTAGCCACTGTAAAAGATTCTTCATCCAGACTCTGGCTAGTCAAGGCTGTTCGGCCAGGTGGTTATTTCAAGACCTGCCAGAGGAGGCGTACCCGCAGAGGAGCGCACAGGCAAGAAGTATTAGGTAGTGGGGACCAGCTCAGCAGGAATCCTGGGGTGTGTGTCTCAGACCTCAATCCGTTTAGCAAACCCTCGGGTGCTAGATTGCAAAGAGCTGTCAAGGGAAGTCTGGACGCGTGGGTCTTCCGTGGCAGTCTAAAGAGCGGGCCACGAAATAACAGCCGAAGTTTTCTTGAAGTCTCAGTGGGTTTGCACTACCCTGCAACTCCCCCTGCCAGGGCATACATTTTGGAGGGGCGGGGTGTTATGCCACCCCTCTCTCCTCTTTCTGCCACACTCCTTTCCTAGCTCTGCAAGATCTCACTTGCCAATCGACCCCAGGGACAGCGCCAGCCCGACCCACGGGTGGAGGCGCGGCAGGGGCGGGGTTTCACCCTCCACTCCCCGCCGGGGTGGCTGGGGCCAGTGGCAGGAGGGACGCGCGCGCTGCCCGCCGGGGGGACCTGCGATGGGGTAGGGCGACCAGGGGAGGGGGGGTTAGAGCCAAACGCACGCTTCAAAAAGGGCTGTCAGGGGGTTGTGCTTCGCTCCAGCGTCCCGGGAACTTCCCAGCCGGCTGTCAGAGTCGTCCGAGCCGCTGAGCTCCGCTCCGGGGCCTCGCAGCCCCAGCGTGGCCGCCAGTGGCCATGACCCGGGCGCTCTGCGCCGCGCTCAGCCGGGCTTGGCTGCTGCTCGCCGCCACCGCCGCGCTCTCGGCAGGTAGGAGGGCGCTGCTGCCCCCCGCAAACGCGAGGGTGGCAGTCGGAGCGTGGGGGGCGTGCGGGCTGCGGGAGGGGAAGGAGGGAGGCGCCCCGAAACTCCTGACCTCGAGACGGGAGGAATAGAAATAGGAATTAAAAATAAATAAAAATAAATTTAAAAAATAGGAATAGGAATTATTGGATTATTAACTAATCAATCATTAATTCGAATTAATTCATATAATTATATAATCTAATAATCATAATTAATCTTTTGGATTAAGAGAGTGCCCGGACCAGACCCAACCTAACGTGGGCACCTAACGTCTGGCAGCTACAAGGGTAGTAGACAGATGCGTAGGGGAAGAAACCACAGGAGGAGGGAAAAAGTAATAGGGACCAGGTGGTGTGAGTAGATTGGGTGATTGGGTAGAGTGGGTGACACTTTTGGGGACACTCTGCCGAGGATGTAGTAAGGATTGTGCTTGCTGGTGCCTCTGTGGTTGGAAATTAGGTGGCACCTGAGTTCGCTCTGGTGGGGTATGGGAACGCTCATAGCCCAGCACCCAGACTTGAGCACTGTTGGGATCTTGGAGGTGGTGGGAGGGAGAGTGGTTAGTGGTGGTGGCGATCCTGCGTGAGTTGTAGACGGAGGGGGATACCGCAATAGCCGCTGGTGCCAAGCTATGTAGGCGGGAGTGGGAGCTTAAATCCGCGTGGTTTGCAACGCAACGAACATTGCTTTCGAGGTACTAGCTTTACTAAGAGTTAGTTGCAGGGGGAAAAATATCTTGGCAAGCACCCCAGAGTTTATAACAGGTTTAGTGCCTTGATAGGCTAAATAGAGCCCTGGGACCAAGTTAACACCGAGCGCATAATAGTCATCAGAAGGGGTAGGGGGCAGGCATTTCTGGTGAAAAACAATCCAGTGTTAATGATGAAAAACCCTTTAAGGCAAAAAAAAAAAAAAAAAAAAGTTTTTCATTAAGATTTTAGTTCTGGAGATCAGGAATTGGTTCCTTACTAACTTGTTCTTTAAACAATGCAAATAGATAGTTAAGACATTTTTGCGTAAAAACTTGTCCTGTTCCCCCTCCCCCAGCCTCCATTCCTCACCCCCTGGAGAGTTGTACTTTGGTTCGCAGCTGATTTAGATATATTTTTTGTGTGTGTTTGTTTTGTTTTCCTAGATGACAATCTGTTTGACATTAATAGCTGTACTCCAGGGTGCATAGTTTTCTCTTAGTGATAAGTGCATGAGAGTGTTTGGAATAATTGATTGCTGTCCTGTGTAGATCAGAGTTTCAAATAGCCTGAGAGCCTCATTCAAGACAATCTTCAAGAGAAAACAAGAAGGGATTAATTGATACGACAATGAGGATTAAAGTATTTCGGTCATCTTTGGAAAGGCACAGTTTTATTTTTTAATTTAGGGAAGTGTTTACCCCAAGACAATCAAAAAGATGATAGTATAGAGTGAAATATTTAGATCCAGAGTTAGTAAATTTATCAGTAGGAAGAAAGTTGTGGGAAGAGCTTTCTGAGAAATGGGTAGAAATTCCACCAACTTAATATAGTAAGTGTGACAAATTAAGAATATTTTTTCTATTGTTGTTTGTTCAGGCTGTGTTCAGGGGTCATTCCCAACAGTGTTCAGGAAACCATATGGAATGTCCGGTTGACACCTTACCTACTGTGCTATCACCCCAGTCCCAAGGAGTTTGAGAAATTAAGAAAGTAGGAGTTTTCATGTACCTTTCTTTTGACTGTACTCCCATGAAATTGCCCCCTCTTCATATTTTACAGAATTAAATCTTGACTTTGAACAGCTGAAAATAGGCTATTATCTTGTATACTTAGATATATCACATTCATTACAGAAATTCAGAGATGTTGGGTAAAATATTCAGAAAATATGCCTCTTCTGTTCTTGGAAAGGCTTGGAAACTTGACATTGAATTGTATGAGAGGGGAAATTGGCTCAGTTCTTAAAATTTAATAATTTTTTCAAAATCTGAAAGTTAAGAAAAAGTTGCCTTATATGAAGACAAATTACTAATACTTGGGGGACTTATCAAAAATTGAATGCTTACAATGATCTTTTTTTTTGTTAAACAAAGTTATTTTCAAATATTCATAAGAAACTTTATTACTCCTGTATTCTACAGAATAGTGTTAATTACTATTTACAAATTAACTTCTGTCATCCTATGTTTTTGATTCTATTCTACTAATCTTTATATTGCAGAAGTATACCAGATAATTTATGTCATCTAATAATATGATATGTCAGCTTTTTGTGTGGCAACTTGGATTACTTTTGACCTGGTCAATTTTAAATAATCACATTCTTGACACTTTTTTAGAACTATATAAAATATTTAATATTTTCTTCTATTTTATATAAGAACAGAAATCTTGACATTTTTTATGAGAAGTTGTTGAGAGAACTAGATTTAAAAATCACTTTTAGCTAAACCTGGTATCTTAAGTTTCTGACATTGCTTTATCTGTTCCTTCCAAGTATCTCTATTTCCTTAGCATAACCTAAATTTATTGTATAATCCCCACTTATTTGAGTAGTATCTCAGAAGGTAATGACTGGTAGAAACTTAAAAGAAAATATGTTTTAATCTGTACTGGCTGAAAAATTAGGCTTTTCTGAATTGCTCTAATTATCTTGTTTTTGGTATCAAATTTGACATGACCTGACATGACCTCAACATTTGTCAGTTTGCTAATCAAAGAATCAGAAAAAATATAGTAGAGTTACCAATTCTCAAGTGGTAAATTTGATATTACCCCAATCATAATGTGTAAATCAAAATATACACATCTTTAAAAAAATCTTTACACATTATGCATTCTCTAGCAATTTTATTAAACTCCTTTTTATTTTTTGGATTAAAAAGTTTTATTAAGAATTTGGAAAGTGGGCCCGGAGAGATAGCACAGCGGTGTTTGCCTTGCAAGCAGCCGATCCAGGACCAAAGGTGGTTGGTTCGAATCCCGGTGTCCCATATGGTCCCCCGTGCCTGCCAGGAGCTATTTCTGAGCAGACAACCAGGAGTAACCCCTGAGCACTGCCGGGTGTGGCCCAAAAACCAAAAATCAAAAAAAAAAAAAAAGAATTTGGAAAGTGAAGCCAAAGTGATAGCACATTAAGTAGGGCATTTGTCTTGCACGTAACTGACCCAGGTTCGATCCCCAGCATCCCATATGGTTCCCTGTGCCTCCCAACAGTGATTTCTAAGTGTAGAGCCAGAAGTAACCCCTGAGCATTGCGAGGTGTGGCCTCCAAACAAACAAACAAACAAACAACCTGGAAATCTAGCTGTTATTACTGAAAACGTGAAAAGACAGTTATAGACAGTGAAATTCCTATCCCCCCAAACCTCAAACAAGTAAGTATTCCCCACTATAAGTTATAAACTGTGCTGATAGTAAAAGTGAAAGTCCTGGGCTGATTGAGTTTTTACTTGTAAAGAATGTTGCAACCTTTGCCCTTCTTTAGCACTGCCATTCATTGGTTAACAAATGTGGCAAGAGGTTCACCCTGGTTCTAGGAAGGAGACTTCTCTGGCACAGAGAAACTACAGAAATCCTTATGAACAAATTTCCTTATTGACTGTACAGCTGAAATCCATGATCTAGCATAAAAGTTACAGAAGTATAAGAGAGCTCTGATTTACTACAGTTATAAAAAAAAAACACCCCAAAACACAGCATTTGAAGTCTTACCCAAACAAATGCAGGATGCAGAATGCAGAATGAGGCTTAGATGGGTTGAGGCACTGCTGGAGGAACAGGCTTGGGGAAAGAATGGCTGGTGGTGGATGGGTAGGTTGATCTTAGTTTTGTTATGGTGAATTTTAAATGATCATCAGACCTGGAGGGGGTGAAGTCAAACAATTGATTTTAATAGTCTGGAGTTCAGGGGATGTCTCGACTGAAAATAAAAAAAACTTATCTAGAGCCAAAGGTCTTTATTGAGCACATTTAAAGAGGACTTAAATAGGGTCTCAGATTTAGCAAATCATAGAATACCCAGTGCTAAGAATGAATTTCAGATAAAAGGGTAATTTTTTAGTATTTTACAAATAAGTCACAGTGAATACATACCGAGACATTAATTACAGTTGAATTGCAATTTAGGCATTCTGTATTTTCTCTAGAAACTCATCATTAAAAAATAAATGTGATAAAATGAATTGATTCCAATGCCTGCATTCTTGACACACTGGCAAGACCTCTATAGATCTTTTTTGTTTGTTTGTTTTTGTTTTGCTTTTAGTTGTCTCTTAAAACTCATATTGTAATTCCATTGTCATTCCTGTATGTGAATGGTCACTCCCACCTCTGCACAGAATGTTTCTATTGCTCTCAGAGAACACAGGGGGCTGAATAATAACCTCTCCCAATGTTTTATGAGTATCTTGACAAGAAGGGATGTGTGAAAAGATATGAATAACTTCTCTAGACACCCTATAAATGAGTGTTATGTGAAAGCTGTTGGTTTTGCCCAGATTTACTGTTTTGAATGTGATTGTTATTTTCAAATGTATTTTTAGATTATTTTCCTTTTAAATAAATGCTCATATGTTCCTCTTTTAGTGAAAATGCTTCCAGACAGTAGTCTTGATCCATTTTGTCGTATTTTTCTTGGCGGTTGTAAATAAAAGAAAGCTAAGAGAAGAGTCTGGTTAGTGTCAAGGTTAGGGAGACATGGAGCACCAGTGAACCTATTGATTGGATGCATTTGGAGATTTTAGAACTTGTCCTTCAAGGAGTGATCTTAAGTCCTTTGGGAAAGGGGCCCAGATACATAAGTTTCACTCGGAGGCAGTTTGACTACTGTATAGCTTAGTCTTGACCCAGTACCACTTGTTAATTGTTGACTTCTTTTGAGATTTTTAGAGGAAAGAGTAATATAAGTGAGCAACTTTAGATATCAATCATTGAAAACATTCACAGAAATATTTTCACACGAAGATTAAGGGCTTATTTCAGTAAATAACAAAATGCAATTAAAATTTCAATTATAAATGGAAAGATTAAACAAAGAAAATGCATAAGAAAAGAAAATTTCTGACCCAGAGAGTATACTACGTTTCATCTCTTATTTATAAATTTATGTGGCTTTTGATTTTCCATTGCTTTGGTCTTGTAAAATTTTTGTAGCTGATATTCAAAATTTCAAGATTTAACCTTCAATTGCATAAGAAATTGGGAAAATGTAGACTATATTTATAAATGATATAGAAATGTACTCTTGTTAAGGGATCTAGTGATACCCAAATAAGATCTAGGTTCAACTGTGCCTTTTATCCAGAGTAGGCATTTCTTATGGGAATATCTTGAAAAGGGGGAGGGAATTAAGGCAAACTAACTTTAGAAATAGAAAAGAAAATAAGATACATTCACTTTTTTTTTTTTTTTGGAGGGAAGGCATACCCAATGATGCTCAGGGTTTACTCCTGACCCTGCATTCTGGGATCATTCTTGGCAAGCCTAGGTGACTAGGGATCCTTTGCAAAACAAGTTTCCTACTAGTTGTACTATTGCTCCAGTCCAAGACATACTAACGTTTTTTTACTGGCAGTCCTCCCCCCCCCCAATTGAATAGTTTCCAATCTTTGAACAATTACTTGGTATAAGGCAAAGAAATGGGGGCAGAGATAAATCAGAATCAATCAGTACCCTCACCAGTGGTTGAAAGGCTGAGCAGTATGAGGTGAAATGAAGCTAGAGCAAGTTACCAGGGATGCACCCTAGCCCAGCCTTTATGGCAACTCTGGCTAGAGACTCAGACACTAGACACATGGGTAATTGTATATTGATTGGAAAAGGTGGTGAGCCTCTTGAGAGAGGTGGCTTATTTCTTTTAGAGGAAGCATATTGTATTCTTCCCACAATTTCTGTGAAAAAGAGATAGAACAGAGCCATGCATGACCTTTGAGCTCTATGTTTTCACATTTTTGAATGCTTGGATCCATTAAGGCCTCTTGGTTCTCTTGGTAGCTGAACAATACACATCCCAACTCCTTTTATTTAGGGAGCCAGTAATATGTGAAAGGGAGGGAGGAGGTGAGTAGGAGTGTGGAGTGTGAAATAGACAAGAAAAACTATTTCCATACAACTCAGCACTCAGCTGTTTGTCAGGGGACACTCCCTTGGCTTATCAAAAGCCTCTTGAATTCATCTGCTCTGATTAGTCAACCAGGCTAACAAGGTTTTGCTCTTATTCTTCACTTTTTCTCCCTTAGAATAACCTTTTCTGTTGTTCTTTGCTTTTTTAGAGTAGGTTTGTGAAGATATTGTTTCTTTGGAACTGTTTTAAATTAATCCCCTCAAGAATTCATGGGTGAATCATTCAGCATGACTCAAGAGCTTGGCTTATTATTTTTTAAAAAAATAATTTAAATTTGTCTGTGACTTAAGCATCCCAAATTAGATCAGTCTACTTTTTCATTAAACTTTTCACTTTGGGAACATGATTAGGATGTTATAAATCCTGAAACACACACATTTTTTTCTTTTTTCTTTTGTTACCTTTATTTTCTAATGAGGTAATAAGACAGATAGGAGTTACGTATTTGTATTATAATTTTCCTTCAGTGCTATGATTGGTTAAAAGATATATTTAATGGTTAAAAAACAGGATTAGAAAAATAATCTAATCTGGATTTGGGGATATATGTCAAGTGATAGAATTCATTCATTGCTTGTACAGGAACTGAGTTTGATACTTCTTACCACATCACCTCCTGGACACTATCCGGAGTGACCCTCGTGGTATGAATGCTCCAATGGGTGTGGCCTCTACAACTAATAAAAAGTTCAATCTGTCAGAATCTAGATAATAATATTTTTTGATGCAAAGTAATTAGTTTCATAAATGTATGCTTATCTAAGAAGTTGTTAACTCAGAGTGGCATAATTAATCCAGATTAATACCACTTTAGGGGAAAAGGTCTCTTTATATCAGAGCAAAATTTATTAGAATTATTGTATTATCACAACTTTCAGTTTTATCTGATGACATTTGCTTGACCTCTCCAAGAAGTGTGTCTTTCTCTTCTCTATTTTAATTTTTCTTTGAGAGTAAAGGTCTATATTGAACATTTGCCGGATATAAGAATGTGGCCTCACTCAAATTCCATTTACAATTTGAAGTGTGCATTGCCTAGAAATAGACAATACAATGTGAATTTGAAATAATGAATAATTATATGATTAGAAAGAGACTCACTACAGGATAGCAGATGTGTAATTAAATGAATTACCTCTCTTTTTCTTTTCTTAAGTTGTTCTCATGGTGTACTTAAAAGCAGTTTCTTGAACAAAAAGTGGAATAAAAGTTTTATTTTTTTAAATAGATGTATTGGGTTTAAACAAAATGAAGACACTCCTTTAGAAAATTTTGACTAAGCACTGTTTTAACCATTATTATTATGATGATGATGTTAATATTAACTCCATGAACATTGTCATAATCATGAGATTTTTCATATAAATATCTGTAGAATTTATAGTGCTACCCCACTTTTTTGTCCTTACTTTGGGAATTTAACTTTCTCTTTTTATGTGATTGATGTAGCTTGAGTTTTATCAATTTTGTTGATTTCTTTAAAATAAAGTGTTATTTTATAGGTTCTGTGTTTTCTTTGTTTTTGTTTTTTGTTATTTTCTTCTGCTTTGAGTTATAATTGGCCCTTATTGATTTTTTCTCTTAAATTGGTACTTAGGTCAAGAGTTGGCACACTTTCTTTAAAAGGTTAGATATTACATATTTTAGAATTGTAGGTTATATAGTCTGTTTCAATTTTATAATTCTGCCATTATAGCATAAAATATAAACAATAAATTAAAAATATACATCATTCTATTTTACAAAAAATTTTAAAACAATCGAATCATTTAATAGAATAGTTGCTGACTTTCCTTAAATTTTTATGCTCAGGCCCGGAGAGATAACACAGTGGCGTTTGCCTTGCAAGCAGCCGATCCAGGACCAAAGGTGGTTGGTTCAAATCCCGGTGTCCCATATGGTCCCCCATGCCTGCCAGGAGCTATATCTGAGCAGACAGCCAGGAGTTACCCCTGAGCACTGCCGGGTGTGACCCAAAAACCAATATATATATATGTTCTTTCTACTTTTATTAATATATTTAAAGTTCTAAATTTTCTCTTCAGCAACTGCTTCAGCTCATCTGTGTTTTATTTCATTTTTAGAGAGTTTATAATGTATCAGTAATAATACTGTTATTGTATTTACAATAGTATTGAAGTCATTGTTGTTTTTTTTTTTTTTGGCCACACCCGGAGGTGCTCAGGGGTTACTCCTGGCTGTTTGCTCAGAAATAGCTCCTGGCAGGCACAGGGGACCATGTGGGACATGGGGATTTGAACCAACCACCTTTGGTCCTGGATCGGCTGCTTGCAAGGCAAACGCTGCTGTGCTATCTCTCTGGGTCGGAAGTCATTGTTTTTTAATTGCAGAGTTATCATACTATTCCTGCCACTAGTGTTTCAAGATTCTTCCACTATTGTGCCATGGTCCCTTTTCCTTCTTCTACTTCCCAGGTGCCTCAGTTATATTGATCATGTCTCAGGGAATTGTTTCCATTGAAGATTGTCTAATCCCTTTATTTATATTTAATATTCTGCACATTAATGTTAAATCTAGTGTATACCTTTAAATTTTTGAAAAAAGAGATAAAAATCTTTTTAGTTATTTTTGTTATTTCTAGGATAGGACTTGATGCTTTCTTAGATGTCTGTTATGCATTTTTTAAAATATTTTTGCTTTATTGTTTTTGTTTGTTCAATTTTGCATTACAGTGGCTTGCTCAGGGCTTACTTCTGATTCTATGCTCAGGGGGCATCCATGATGTTGGTTAGTCAATTATATATATATATATATATATATACATATATATATACATACATATACATATATATACATACATAACACACACACATATATAGTGCTGGGGATAATATAAGAGTTCATCATGTGTAAGGCAAGTGCCTTACCCCTGTATTGCCTCTCAGACGTAGTTATAAAAATTTCCAAGTTTTTAATTGGCTATTTTAAATTAAAATCTAATTTAAATCCCTTTGAGGGCATGAAAGAATAATTTAAAAATATTTTTAAAGTATTCTAAAAATATTTGAAATTTTTGTTTGAATTTATTTTGCAGCCTAGCAATTTCTGAGTAGTGAATGTACCTAAAAACGCAAAAAATATGTAGTGTTATTAGAGTGTTGTTGAAGAGTTCTAAAAATCTTTTGGTGGTGTGCTCTCTAAATATTATTTTGGTCAAGTGGTTTTTTCTTTTCAAGTCTTCTATATCTTTACTGAAACTTTATCTGCTTGTTTTTTAAAATACTGAAGGAAAATTACAGATATTTTGAACTTAAATGTGAATTTTGGCCATACCAACTACTTTAGCATAGCTATAGTTTGAAGGTATTCTCACTATGTGTAGGATTTAAATATGGCTGTTATAAAGATGAAACCTTTGGAACAAGTTGAAAAAGACACCAAATTAAACTTGATATATGAACCTTATGTTCAAGAATAATGCACTTTTAATGCACTTAAACCAACTTTTCCAAGTTGGTTAAAAGAAAAATATATGATGCAATTTTGCAAATTTTAGTAATGAGACACCTAGAGTAACTATTTAATAATAGACAAAATAGACTTCAGAAAATGTAATAATATATTTTATTGTAAAAAAAATCTTAAGTGTTATGCACCTAATAACAATAATTCAATTATATAAAATGATTGCTAGAATTGATATAAAACAGCAGACAAATCCATAATTAAATTTTGAACTTTTTATTTTATTTTACTTTTTTTATTTTCTTTTTTTATATTTTTTAAATATTTTATTTAAACAACTTTATTACATATATGATGGTGTTTAGATTTTAGTCATGTAAAGCACACCACCCATCACCAGTGCAACGTACCCATCACCAATATCCCAAATCTCCCTCCTCCCCACCCAACCCCTGCCTGTACTCTAGACAGGCTTTCTATTTCCCTCATACATTCTCATTATTAGGATAGTTCAAAACGTAGTTATTTCTCTAACTAAACTCATCCCTGTTTGTGGTGAGCTTCATGAGGTGAGCTGTAACTTCCGCCTCTTTCTCTTTTGTGTCTGAAAGTTATTATTGCAAGAATGTCTTTCATTTTTCTTAAAACCCATAGATGAGTGAGACCATTCTGCGTCTTTCTCTCTCTCTCTGACTTATTTCACTCAGCATAATAGATTCCATGTACATCCATGTATAGGAAATTTCATGACTTCATCTCTCCTGACAGCTGCATATTATTCCATTGTGTATATGTACCACAGTTTCTTTAGCCATTCGTCTGTTGAAGGGTACCTTGGCTGTTTCCAGAGTCTTGCTATGGTAAATAGTGCTGCAATGAATATAGGTGTAAGGAAGGGTTTTTTGTATTGTATTTTTGTGTTCCTAGGGTATATTCCTAGTATTAGTATAGCTGGGTCATATGGGAGCTCGATTTCCAGTTTTTGGAGGAATCTCTATATTGCTTTCCATAAAGGTTGAACTAGACGGCATTCCCACCAGCAGTGGATAAGCGATCCTTTCTGTCTATATCCCCGCCAACACTGCTTGTTCTCATTCTTTGTGATGTGTGCCAATCTCTGGGGTGTGAGGTGATACCTCCTAGTTGATTTGATTTGCATCTCCCTGATGATTAGTGATGTGGAACACTTTTTCATGTGTCTTTTGGCCATTTGTATTTCTTCTTTGTCAAAGTGTCTGTTATTTCTTCTCCCCATTTTTTTGATGGGATTAGATGGTTTTTCTTCTTGTAAAGTTCTGTCAGTGCTTTGTATATTTTGGAGATTAGCTCCTTGTCTGATGGGTATTGGGTGAATAGTTTCTCCCACTCAGTGGGTGCTCTTGTATCATGGGTGCTATTTCTTTTGAGGTGCAGAAGCTTCTCAGTTTAATATATTCCCCTCTGTTAATCTCTGCTTTCACTTGCTTGGAGAATGCAGTTTCCTCTTTGAAGATGCCTTTAGTCTCAATGTCCTGGAGTGTTTTACCTATATGTTGTTCTATGTATCTTATGGTTTCAGGTATGATATCGAGGTCTTTCATCCATTTGGATTTAACTTTCGTACATGATGTTAGCTGGGGGACTAAGTTCAATTTTTTGCAAGTAGCTAGCCAGTTGTGCCAACACCACTTGTTGAAGAGGCATTCTTTGCTCCATTTAGGATTTCTTGCTCCTTTATCAAAACTTATGTGACTGTATGTCTGGAGAACATTCTCTGAGTATTCAAGCCTATTCTACTGATCTGAGGGCCTGTCTTTACTCCAATACCATGCTGTTCGGATAACTATTGCTTTGTAGTACAGTTTAAAGTTGGGAAAAGTAATTCCCATTTTCCCTATGATTTCCTAGTTATTCTAGAGTATTTATTGTTCCAAATGAACTTGAAAAGTGCCTGATCCACTTCTTTGAAGAATGTCATGGGTATTTTTAGAGGGATCACATTAAATCTGTACAATGCTTTGGGGAGTATTGCCATTTTAATGATGTTAATCCTGCCAATCCATGAGCAGGGTATGTGCTTCCATTTCCGCGTGTCCTCTCTCATTCCTTGGAGCAGAGTTTTATAGTTTTTTTTGTATAGGTCCTTCACATTTTTAGTCAAGTTGATTCCAAGATATTTGAGTTTGTGTGGCACTATTGTGAATGGGGTTGTTTTCTTAATGTCTATTTCTTTCTTATTACTATTGGTGTATAGAAAGGCCATTGACTTTTGTGTGTTAATTTTGTAGCCTGCCACCTTGCTATATGAGTCTATTGTTTCTAGAAGCTTTTTGGTAGAGACTTTAGGGTTTTTTACGTAAAGTATCATGTCATCTGCAAACAGCGAGAACTTGACTTCTTCCTTTCCTATCTGGATTTTCTTGATATCTTTTTCTTGCCTAATCGCTATAGCAAGTACCTCCAGTGCTATGTTGAATAGGAGTGGTGAGAGAGGACAGCCTTGTCTTGTGCCAGAATTTAGAGGAATGGCTTTCAGTTTTTCTTCATTAAGGACAATATTTGCCTCTGGCTTGTGGTAGAAGGCCTTAACTATATTGAGAAAGGTTTCTTCCATTCCCATATTGTTGAGAGTTTTGATCAAGAATGGGTGTTGGACCTTACCAATACTTTCTCTGCATCTATTGATATGATCATGTTATTTCTATTTTTCTTGTTGTTGATGTTGTGTATTATGTTGATAGTTTTACGGATGTTAAACCAGCCTTGCGTTTTTGAGAGGAAACCTACTTGATCGTAGAGGATGATCTTCTTAATGAGGCATTGAATCCTATTTGCCAGGATTTTGTTGAGGATCTTTGCATCTGTATTCATCAGCGATATTGGTCTGTAATTTTTTTTTTTTGGTAGCATTTCTGTCTGGTTTAGGTATCAAGGTGATGTTGGCTTCTTAAAAGCTATTTGGAAGTGTTCTTGTGTTTTTGATTTCATGAAAGAGTCTTGCCAGGATTGGTAGTATTTCCTCTTGAAAGGTTTGAAAGAATTCATTAGTAAATCCATCTGGGCCTGGGCTTTTGGTTTTGGGCAGACATTTGATTACTGTCTTAATTTCCTCAATAGTGATGGGTGTATTTAGATATGCTACATCCTCTTAATCTACCCTGGAAGATTATAAGAATCCAAAAATTTATCCATTTCTTCCAGGTTTTCATTTTTAGTGGCATAGAGTTTCTCAAAGTAGTTTCTGATTACCCTTTGGATCTCTACCATATCAGTAGTGATCTCTCCTTTTTCATTCCTAATACGATTTATCAAGTTTCTCTTTCTCTCTTTCTTTGTTAGTTTTGCCAGTGGTTTATCAATCTTGTTTATTTTTTCAAAGAACCAACCTCTGCTTTCGTCTATCTTTTGGATTGTTATTCGGGTTTGAACTTCATTGATCTGCTCTCAGATTTGCTATTTCCTTCTGTCTCCCTATTTTTGCAACCTTTTGTTGAGTACTTTCTAATTTTATGAGCTGTGTCATTATGCTCTTCAGGTATGCCCCTTCTTTCCTGATGTGTGCTTGCAAAGCTATAAATTTTCCTTCCAGTACCGATTTTGCTGTGTCCCGTAGATTCTGATAGTTTGTGTCTCCATTGTCGTTTGTTTCTGGGTCTCCCACAATTATTGTGTTGTTATTGATATTATTTTTCAGATTTGTCTACAATTGTATTAAATATTTTGCTGGCCCCTCATTCAGTGCATATATGTTTAGGAGAGTGATTTCTTCCTGCTGTATGTATCCCTTGATTAATACAAAATGTCCATCTTTGTTGCTTTCAACTCTCCTAAGTATAAAGTGCATTATCTGATATTAGTATGGCCACTCCAGCTTTTTTATGGGTGTTGCTTGCTTGGATGATTTTCCTCCAGCCTTTTATTGTTCTGACTGTTCAGGTGTGTTTCTTGTAGGCAGCAGAAGGTTGGATTGAGTTTTTTTTTAATCCATTTAGCCACTCTGTATCTCTTAACTGGTGCATTTAGTCCATTGACATTGAGAGAAAGTATTGTCCTGGGATTTAATGCCATTTTTATATCAAAGTTTGGTGTGTCTGTTGGTCAGTTTTGTCTTAAAGTAGGCCATTCAGTTTTTCTTTTAAGAATGGTTTTGAGGCTGTAAAGTTTCTGAGCTGTTGTTTGTCTGTGAAACCATGTATTGTTCCTTCAAACCTGAAAGTGAGTTTTGCTTGGTGCAGTATTCTAGGCGAAGCATTTATTTCATTGAATTTTGTCGCTATGTCCCACCACTGCCTTCTGGTCTTGAGTGTTTCCAGTGACAGGTCTGCAGCAATCTCAAGGATGTTCCCTTGAATGTAATTTCTCTTTTCTATCTTGCTGCTTTCAGAATTCTGTTTCTGTCTGTGGGATTCGTCATTGTGACTAGGATGTGTCTTGGGGTGTTTTTTCTGAGGTCTCTTTTAGTTGGTACTCTTCGGGCATGCAGGATTTGATTGCATGTATTCTTTAGCCCTGGTAGTTTCTCTTTAATGATGTTCTTGACTGCTGATTCTTCCTGGAGATTCTTCCTGGTCTCTGGGACTCCAATGATTCTTAAGTTGTTTCTGTTGAGCTTATCATAGACTTCTATTTTCATCTGTTCCCATTCTTTGAGTAATTTTTCCATTGTTTGGTCATTTGCTTTAAGGCTTTTTTCCAATTTCTTCTTCTGTATGGAATTGTTATTCATCTCATCTTCCAATGTACTAATTCTATCCTCAGATGCTGTTAACTCATGGGAAAACTCAAACATGTTTTTCTTCAATTAATCTACAGAGTTTTTCAGACCTGTTATTTGACCTGATATTTCAGTTTGGAGTTTTCTGATTTCTATCTTCATATTCTCTTGATTCTTATTAGTGTTCTCTTCTATACTTTCTTTGAGTTCTTTGATCATCTTCCGTATTGCGACTCTAAACTCCTTATCTGAGAGCCTGACTTGTTGGTTGGTCATGTTCAAGTCATCAGAGTTGCCATCATCATTCTCTATGTCTGGCACTGCCCTTCATTGTTTCCCCATTGTCACACTTGTATTGTGGGTTTTTCTACATTTTGTGGTTTTATTCATTGGCCAAATGATGTGCATGGCCAGGAAGCGAAGCGGAGCTGCCATCCCTCTCTGGCTCCATCCTTTCTGGGCTTGTAAACTCACCTCCAGGGAAGGCTCCAGGGAATGTGAGCCATCCACAGATGAGCCACACACAGGATGAAATCAGGCCAAAAAAGGAGCACAGCACAGAAGACATTCAGATAGGGGTGCTGGCATCTGAGTTCCAGCAGAGTTCAGCGGCTTCCCCTTTCTTAGCTTGTAAACTAACCTGTAGGGAAGGCTCCAGGGTATGAGAGCCATCCGCAGATGAGCCACACACAGGATGAAATCATGCAGAAAATGGAGCACAGCACAGAAGATAGTCAGATAGGGATGGGACATCTGAGTTCCAGCAGAGTTCAGTGGCTTCCCCTTTCTGGGCTTGTAAAGTCAGCCATTTCTTACTCACTCACTGGCTCACTGGGTAGCTTCAGAATGCAGTGTTTTGGTGGTTCAATTCCCAGGGCTCTGAGGAGAGCTTCGAGGATTCAGAAAAGACAGAGAAGCACAGGACAGGGTTCCCTTCAGGTCCTCAGTTTCCTCAGAAGAAGCACAGCAGGGTGGAGACTCTGCAGGTAGAGCAATCAGCACCCCACCTGGCAATCCCCACAGTCAGCCCAAAATTTTGAATCTTTAGCTCTAGTTTCTCCTCACTGGTTTGATCAAAATTTAGTAATGATATTCAAAATTTTCAAAATACTTTTTTGACTAGTCAAAATATTTATATATTATTTCAATCTCTGGCAACAATGTATATTATCTTAAAGTACACAGAAACTATTAACCATGTTTTTGAGATTGTAGTTTATAAAACAAACATAAATTTAAAAGAATTTTTTAAGTGACACAAATCTTCACTGAACTTCATGGTAATAAACAATAGAAATTTTTTGGGGAAATTTTAAAATATTTAAACATTAAGCAAGACTCTTTAAAAATAACTCATGAGTCAAAGTAGAAATCAAAATAAATAATGATAAAATTTAAATTTGATTGAACATGAAGACACAACATATCAAAAATTGTGGGATATACACCTAAGACTAAAGTGACATCTATGAAAGCAGCAAATAAACTCAAAACAATTAGAAGAAAGTAAATAGCATAAATAAAAGAAACATTAATGAAGTTGAAATAGAAAATTATTTGAAAAATACAAGACTGGGGACGGAGCAGTGGCACAAGCTGTAGGGCATTTTCCTTGCAGACGCTAACCTAGGACAGACCACCATTTCATCCTCTGGCATCCCATAAGGTCCTTCAAGCCCGGAGCAATTTCTGAGCACATAGCCAGGAGTAACTCCGGAGCATCAATGGATGTGGCCCAAAAAGCAAAAAACAAACAAAATATATAAGATAACCAAAGATTTTTGTGCATATGTGGTTGAGGGAGGGCTCTCCCCAGTAATGTTCAGTAAGCTCAGTGTTATTCTTGCCATCACTGTTATTCATGTCCAACTGGATCAGTGGTTTAATATGAAATCTGAGAATTAGTTGCTTCTTGGAACATAAGCAGAGTAAAGCAGCTCCAGTGCTATACCTCATGGTGCTTAGGATCTTCATGGCTGTATCCAGTAATGCTCAGGTTATTTTGTGCTTTCAAGAATATAAGTGGGGACAATCAATGCAAGACACGGCCTTAACCTCTATAGTTATAAATAGTTATATACAGTTATAGGTGTCTATAGTTATAGATAGTATTATCTTTCTGGCCCGCAAAACTATTTATTCAATATTAAAAAATTAACTCACATTCAATATTTACTGAGAACCCACCACATGCTAGGCAATAATTAAAATACTGAGTACACAATGAGTTTTAACGAAGAAAAACATGGAGCCAGAGAGATAATACAGCAAATAAGGCACTTTTCTTACACGTGGCTGAACCCAGATCCATTCTCCAGCACCATATGCATTTCCAAGCACTTCAGGGAGTTATCCTTGAGCAGAAGAGTAAGCCCTGAGTACAGCTGTGAATGCTCCTCCCCCAGAGAAATTAAAAATAAAGGAGAAAATAAAAGAGAAAAAAAAAGACAATGACAAAAACCTGTCCTTAAGAATCATATTCTAGTAGTAGAGAGCTGAGAGGATGTAAGCTTACGCTTGAGTCAACTATTCATTGAGTAGTCGAATACCAGCTTAGGTAGATGTTAGAGAGTACAAACTCATGTAAGATAACATTGGCTTGTGAACAGTTACAGAAAAGTTGTGTAAATGAGTACTACTTAAAGCCAGATTTTTTTTAAAAGAAAGTAATCAAAAAGCTAGAAGTACAGTAATATTAGAAAGTATAAAATGTATCATTATAGGAGGCCACAGTGGTATTTTCCAAGGGCAACTAGATAACAAAAATAATAAGAATGTGCCCTTAAACAGATGAATGGCTAAAGAAACTGTAGTACGTATACACAATGGAATATTATGCAGCCATCAGGAAAGATAAAGTCATGAAATTTTCCTATACATGGATGTACGTGGAATCTATTATGCTGAGTGAAAAAAGTCAGAGGGAAATAGATAGACACAGAATAGTCTCACTCATCTATGGGTTTTAAGAAAAATTAAAGACATTACTGTAATAAGATCCAGAGACAATAGAGTTAAGGGATAGAAGGGCCTGAAGAACTGGCTCTCAATTTGAAGCTTACCACAAAGAATAGTGAACGCTGTTAGGGAAATAATTACACTAACAATTAGCATGACAATGTTAAAGAATGAGAGAAGTAGAATGCTTGTTTCGAATACAAGCAGGGGTGGGGGAGGAAGGGGGCTATTGGTGGTAGGAATTCACCAGTCGCACTGGTGGAGGGGGTATTCTGTTTATGACTGAAACTCAACTACAAACATGCTTGTAATTATGGTGCTTAAATAAAGATTTATATTAAAAAATAAGAATGTGGTGGACATATGTCATTTCCTTTGATAGTTTAGTATCACAATATAACTTTCCACTATTTCAAAATTTTTTTCTCTTTGGAGCTTTAAGCCTTGATATCCATTGCAAAGGCTCAGAATGAAAAATTATTGCTTTTCTTGCCTCCTCTGAGTCCAGGTGCTGACAAGTGGTTGAGGTCCCAATAGTCAGTTTCTGACATTGCATAATACCTGAAAAATATTTTTTATTAATTAGAATAATAGGCACTATGTTTGGAGGAAATGCAATTTATTTAATTTTCTGGAGTTTAAGCCATAAGGAGTAAAGGTCATAGGAAATGAAGATAGAGAGATAGTGGAGACGTTTAAAGTCATATGGACAGGAGCAATATGTGCTGGGATCACTTATGGCGATTAAGATTATTACGTTGAAGTGTAAATATCATGTTAAATTACTAACTAGGGGAGTGATATGACCAGGTTTTACATTGCATATATATTACTTCCAGTTACAACAGTATAGTTAAATCTAACCAATATTTTGGCGCACTTACAGGATGTAAAAATATACAGTTATTGCTGAGTGCTGATACCCACAAACTAATGTTATTTCCTTCTAATAATACAAATCTTTAAAATATAACTGGCTGCATTTCTAGCTATATTTACCAACAAAAAATAGGAATACACATTTACAATGATAATAGTGAAAGAGGAGAAACTAAGTCAACTAAATCCCTTACATATGTGGAAATAAACCTGAAAATTTTCAACATGTGTAAACTTTTTAAAAAAGGGATTAAATGACCATTTATTTGAAAATTGAAAGCTACTTAATACCACTAAAAATTTCTATAACAGATTTAAATCTCAAATCATGTAATTAGTAAGATGTATTAAAAAAGAACTCAGGGGCCAGGAGAGATAGCATGGAGGTAGGGTGTTTGCCTTGCACGCAGAAGGACGGTGGTTCGAATCCCAGCATCCCATATTGTCCCCCGAGCCTGTCAGGAGTCATTTCTGAGCATAGAGCCAGGAATAACCTCCGAGCGCTGCTGGGTGTAATCCAAAATAAAAACCAAAACCAAACCAAAACATATCAAAACAAAAAAACCTCGGATGCTAGGGATAGAGTTCAGAGCAGTAGAGATCACGTTCAACTTGTGTAAGGCTTTGAGTTTGGTCTCTTAGCACATATTCCTTGTTCCCTGCCATGGACTTATGGGTATAGATCTTATAAACCCTAATCACCACTAGGCATGGTTCTGGTGATTTCTAGGTACCATGGGTCATGAGTATAGCATCATACTGCCAGAAACAAGATCAGTTTGACCGCCATCCTTGTCCTTATATGGCTAGAATGGTTCTTGTTTATCTCCTGAGCACAAAAATATACACTTTATACAATATAGTTTTCTTAACTTTAATTTTAGTAAATAAAAATGAAACTTACTTCTCATAAAAATTTGTATAATAATGTTCACTGCAAATTTCTTCCTAAATCAACTAAATTGCCAAAGGTTGGACGTTTAGATGGAGTACAAAATGTGCTTTACCTAGTGTGAACATAAAAAATTTGTTATACATTCATTCAGTGGACTACTGATATATGAACAGCAAAGTATTTTTTAAAGCTTTAAGGTAAAAGATAAATGACAAGCTAGAATTGAAAGGATGCATTCCTTTGATCATTTCGGATAAGACAAACATGTAGCAATAGAAAATAAATGGTCTAAAAATGTATAAGGGAATTGTGTGTGTGTGTATGTTTAGGGGTGATGTCTCTGCAGTTGTCATATTTCATAAAACTGCACATTAGAAGAGTGAATGTTGTATCATGTAAATTACAACTCAATCAGCCTGACATTCTTCAAATTAAAGTGAACTAGTTATATAAACTAAGATGTCTTAATAAGTCAGGACACGAGCAAGCATGGTTCAAATTGGTTAATTAATTAATTAATAATAGTAGTCTATTTTTAGAGCCAATGTCCTAAAATATTATTCTAAAGAAAAGCAACAAATATACTTAAGAGCAGAAACTTTGCACATGTTCTTGGAGAGGAATAAATAATATTATTAAAATTACTATTCTGCCCAAAGGATCATACAGATTAAATGTAATGACTATTAAGTACAAACCAAATTCAGTTTATCAAAATCCCAGAATACCAGGTTTAAGGTGATTGTTGTGTATGCAGTTGACCCCAGTTTGACTTCCCCTAAGAAATTCCAGAATTGATTATTGATCAAAGAGCCAGACGTAAACCCTGACCACAGCCGAATGTAAACTCAAAACAAAATTCCCATAAAATTCTTCTAGGTCATAGAAAAAATACTAACATTTTTATGGAATTATAAAATACTTCTAATAGATGAAGCAATTCTGAAAAAGAAGGGGGAACAGTTCATTTCCTGGCCTTAAATTAAAAGATAACATTAACAAAATCAAAACAATATAGAACTGGATGCTCAGATAAATGGCTCTCACTAGAACTGAGAATCCAGAAGCAAACTTTCAAAAATATGAATAGTTACCTTATGACCAAGAAGCCAAGAGAATTAAATGGAGGAAAGAAAGTCTTTTCATCAATGGTTGTGGGAAGTTGCTCAACTATATGCAACAGAAGCTAAACAAATAATTGCTTTACACCATGCACAAAAGCTGGTTTAACATGTATTAAAGAACTCAATGTTAAATCTGAATCCATAAGATATATTTAGGAAAACATTGCCCCCATGGTACTGACGTCAGAGGTGTCTTTATTTGGCTATAATTGCAAAGTAAATAAAAATAAACAAATGAAATTACATAAAACTAATAAGATTTTGCAGCATGAATGAAACTATGACTAAAATAGGGGGATGGGAGGATAGCATAGTGAGTAGGGCACAAGGCCAACCCGGGCTCCATCCCTGGCATCCCCTATGGTTCTCAGAGCCTTCCAGGAGTGTTTTCTTAGCCAGGAGTAACCCCTGCGTGTTGTTGGGTATGGCCCCAAAACCAAATAAATAAAATAAAGAGGAAAAATAAAATAAATTCTCCCCTCACAAAGGGGGAAAATGTTTGCATACTAAGCACTTATCTGAGGGCTAATATCCAAGATATATAAAGAACTCACAAAACTCAGCATATAAATAAAAATAGCAAGCATCTTCCTCAAAAAAAGAAGGGGGGCAGATCTAAATATACATTGATCTACATAAGGCATGTGAAAAAGTAATTGTCGTCATTGATTATTAGGGGAATTAAAATGAAAATGCCAATGAACTATCACTTTATATTAGTAGAATGGCTTATATCAAAAATTTACCAAGACAACATGTTTTGGTGAGGTAGGGAGAAAAAAACTCTTCAATCACTGTTTGTGGCATTGTATTCCAAAATCAATGGGAGAAAGAGAGGAGAGAGGAGAGAGAGAGAGGGGAGAGAGAGGGGGGAGAGAGAGAGGGGAGAGAGAGAGAGTGGAGAGAGAGAGGGGAGAGAGAGAAAGAGAGAGAAAGAGAGAGAGGAGAGAGAGGAGAGAGAGGAGAGAGAGAGGAGAGAGAGGAGAGAGAAGAGAGAGGAGAGAGAGAAGAGAGAGTAGAGAGAGGGGAGAGAGAGAGAGAAGTGTCAGGGGTCAAGGTACTTGTCTTACATGCAGGTAATTCCATTTCATCCCTAGCTCTGCCTTCAAATGTTTCCCTGAGCACCACAAAAATGATTCCTGAGGATAGAACCAGAGATAACCCCTGAGTTCTGTTCAATGGACCCTATACACCACTACCAAAATTAGGGTTTTGAGTCTAGGAGATAGCTAATTTCTCTAGGATCTGTGTTTTGTATGCAGGAGCCCTGGGTTTGACCCTGGCACTTCAAGGTTCCATGAACACCCACTAGGAATAATTCCTGATCACTGGTTTAGGTGAAGCCAAACAAAAATGAAATACTTTTCAGAAAACATGCAGTGTTGCATTTTACTACACTTGATTATCTCATTCATATATAGAGCATGAAGAAAGCAAGGAAATAATAAAGGCAATGAAAAAAAAAACCTGAGACCCTGAAATTTTGCCAGCAGATCTGTCTGCCAAGCAGGGCTGGAAGGGGAAAGGATGTAATGGGAGGAGTGAATGAGGAGAGGATATTGGCCCTTTAGTGGTGGTGTGGTTGCAATAACACTGTAGGCTTTATACTAGACATAAATTTTATCATGGAACTTCAATAAAAATAAAGACTTGCTGAAAAAAGGGTATCCATGTGAAGTGAGACTGGGGAAATGAGCTTACATAGTATTTATTTTAGTTACTTTATTTCTTTAGTTTAAAGAATGCACTTTAAAAAATGTTACCAGCATTTTGTAATTTTTACTCAAAAACTAAATCTTTTACATGACAATTGATTTACTTTTTGTTATAATAATTTCTATGTTAGGTTTATGTGCATAATAAACTGTTCTTGTACTATTTTCAGTCTGCAAAATGGCACAAAGCTGATAGAAATTATATCAAATTAGGATAAATGAGGCCACTTTCATTCATTAATGTGGCATAGTGGTTTCTTCTCTTTGCAAAGTAAATTACAGTTGAGGGACATTATCTATACATAGATAAAGTAATCAGAAATGCTTCATTTCTCACCTGCTCTTTTAGGTGAAAGCCTTTGGTTCAATTTGAAAAGTCATTTATCACCTCCAAGAGGGCACTTTATAGGCTCCTTGGATTGATTGTGTTGGCTTACTATAGCATTAAGCTTGCTTATGGAAAATTTTGCTGGCATCTGCAGTCTATACACAGCTCATTAATGCATTAACAAACCTCATTTTACTAAGTCATATTAGAGGCACCCTTGCTCAGTCATATAATGTCATGAACACAGCAGGTGGTCACCATTTTCTTGATTGTTTTTCTATAGTCAAAATAGCCACTCTGCCTGTTTTGACTCTCTTACAATACGAAGGAAAATAGTAGAGGAAAATTTTTGTGATAATAATGTTGCCTAGAAAATTTAAATGTTGAGCTTTGAACAACTCATAACATAGCAAAAGATTAATTTTGGGATTTTTTAAAAGCATACTTCAAATATTTTATTTAAGGTATTTTATAGTCAAATGAAAGAAAACACTGTAAAATAATGTACTAAATATAGTGCCACTAACTATAGTGTCACTATATCCCAGCTTCATCACTGAGAAGTCATCTGCAAAGAGTGGCAATAACATTCTAGTAACTCTGGTCTAGCAGTGACTGAGAATTTTAACTCTATATAAAGAATTTTTTTTAAAGCACAAAGTCTTTTTTTGGGGGGGGTCTATATTGACTTATATTTATAGATTGGGTCACACCTGGAAGTGCCCCTGGTTGTTCTTGGAGATACTGATGGAAAAGGGTTTGATCTTGGTGCCAAGATTTGATCCTGGGCATCCTGCATATAAAGCATGTCCTCACCCATAGGACACTCTTTTACTTCCTAAGCACAGGGTTCTTTCAGTACATCTTGTTGAATTTTAATTGTATTTAATAAAATGAACAAAACTACAAAGATATGAATTTTGTTTATTCCTTGCTACATTTTTTGATTTGTATGTTTTTATCCACACTTATTATAAGTAAAACTGTAAAACACAGACAGGATACTATGCCTTGGGTTGTTCTTTTTACTTTAATTAATAGGAATCCATTTGAACTTCTTGAAGTCCTTTACATTTTCATTTTATATCACTTATATCTTGAAAATATATTAGTTGTAGCTGCACAAACCAATCCATTATTTAACTTAACAATATTTTGATAGAAAAAATAAAAATATTTCAGAAGAGGCCTGAACTTACCTTCTAATGTAGCTGTAATAATCATGAAATATGAGAATTATATACATACAAATATATATTATAGTTCATAATATTCCTCTTCTACTACTCCACTCTCAGTTCCCATCTATTACTTTGAATAGAGAGGCAGCTGATGCCCATTTTATATTTTCTAAAAATGAATTTTTTGTATAATCTATGCTAAACCCTTGAGACTTGGGGGGCAGTTTAGGAAAGAATTTCAGTTGAGAAAAAGCAAAATTTTTCTCTAAATCACATGACCTTCTCTTCCCTTTTCAACTATACTCTTTTTTACTTAGATCAGCTTATTACTTAATATAGTGTACTTATATTTATAGATTGAAAATTATATCTTCCTTATCATTTATCATCTAAATGAATAAATGGATTGTGACAAAAATATCTGACAAGTGAGCCCTTGAGAAGAGAATTTTAATTTATCTTTTTATATTTATATGCATGTGTGCATGTATCTGTATGTGAATATCTGTGCATGGAGAAAGAGAAAGTGACTAGACCAAAGTCACTGATGTCTAGCCCAATTTAGAGAGAACACCTTCAGATCATCACTTTCCTTAATTTCTAAAGGTATCATGTTGATATTGGATAAAGATAAAGCATCTTTATTACTGACTGAAAAGTTTTGCTGTATTTCAATTGGAGCTCTCACCTTCTGAGATATCAATGTGTAAAATTGCAGAGGCAAACTTAATCCTCTGAGTGCTTATATTTTTGAATTTATCTCTCTTTTTATCTGTCAGAGATAAGAAAAACTTACTTTTGTGAGAATAGTGACCTCAGAGCAGAGAGGGCTATCAAACTGGTTTTTAGAAATATTTTCATCTGGGGCTGGAGAGATAGCATGGAGGTAAGGCGTTTGCCTTTCATGCAGGAGGTCATCGGTTCAAATCCCGGCATCCCATATGGTTCCCCGTTCCTGCCAGGAGCAATTTCTGAGCCTGGAGCCAGGAATAACCCCTGAGCACTGCCGGGTGTGACCCCCCCCCCCAAAAAAAAAAAAAAAAACCCAAACACACACACACAAAAAAGAAATATTTTCATCTACTTTCTGAATTTACCTATTTTGGGTTAAGTATCTAAATTATGGGGAGGTTTGGAGATTTGTTTGTCGTCTTTGGTAATGAGTGCAGATATTGAGTAGGAATGTCCATTGTCATTGAGTTGTTCTTTTTGAAACAGAATATTCAGAATAGGTGGCACTAAACATCAGCATGTGATGAACCTGTCATAGATTGATACCCACATCTGGAATTGACAATAGTGCCCTGGATAGAATAACTCATGAACATTTTTTTCTTTTCAGCTACAAAGATGTAAATTCCTTGAATAAAGAATGGAATCAGCTCTTTGCACAAAGGAACAATTTTCCTACCTGCTGTGTGTATTTTTATATATTTTGAATTCTGAATTTTTTTGAGAAAGCTTAAAAAACAATTTCCAGTAGTTGAATCAGTATTGAAAAAGTTAATATCTCCTCAAAATTTGCATTTATATTACCCATATTTTATTTGTAATAATTCATTCTCCTATTCTGTTTTCTTTACTATTTGTGAAGGCACATGCTATAAAATGACAGAATAAAGACAAAATAATTTTTTAGTAAAGTTTCTCTTAAAGAAATAAAAAGGGCAGGAAACTCTGGGCCTAATTTCCTTTGACCATGTCTGATTTTCCTCCAGACACTGAAGTGCTAGTTGTCCTGGCTTCTTTCCTATTCTGTACTCTTCAGATTCTGCACACTGATGAGCTTGAATTGCTCCCTTTGTTAACTTAGAAACTTGAAAAAGATGAAAAGATGCCATATCTAGCAGGTCAAATTTGAGACAATTTTCTGAATCAGAAAAATTATTTCGTGTTTCATAGCTTGAGATAAACCTTATAAAACTGAATCAATGAACGTATAGAAAAGGAGACAAGGTATATGCCAGTAATTTATCTAGGACACTGGTTAAAGATATTTTAGTAGGAAATTTAGATGCTGTAAAGTCAACTTATTAAAAATCAAACCTAATTGAAATAAACAACTATTCCTCAATCAAATATTTTTCTCTTAAGGAAGAATAACACTTCAATGCAAATGGATAAGATTTAGGGAGGTACTTTGGTACTTTGATGGCTTTTACATTTTTGGACACCAAGGTATGCTTTCCATCACATCAATGACAATTTATTTTCTTGTTGATTATGATGTGCACAACCTTTGGTTTCATGAGGGTAACATGTATTATAGGTAACATATGTTGGCTTTTATGGATTGATTGGAAAAGAGGGGGGAGGGAGAATAATTAAAATGGTGAGAGGAGACACAAGAAATGTAATCTTTCTTGTAGGGAAAAATTGAGTAGACCTTATTATGGGTAATTAACTCATTCTTCAACTTCATTTGCTACTCCATTCTGAATAACTCAAGTACAAGATAAAGTGAAAGTGTTCAATAAAGAAACATAGGGTTGGATTGTCTGTTAATAGATTTATCCAGGTCATGGAATATATCAGTATCATTGACTCATTAACCACTTTAATTCAAAATATGAAAACATAAGATTATTCATTAAAGGCAACTTACATTTTAATGGACTAGACAAGGGTTCTATGTTTAGGATGACAGATATAAATAAAATTTAATTACATATATAATGTGCTCATAGCATGTATTGGTAAGAAATGAAAAAAATACATAATTGAATGTGTGTATACTAGATGTTATCTTATCTTTCTCTTTATATTTTCTTGGCCTTTTGTCAAAGTTGTAAAAATAAATGAAAATACTTATCAGATGTTTAAAACTATGTCATTAATCAGTTCTCAATTTTGTCACTTATTTTGCAAAATTTAGAGAAATATATTATTTTTAATCTTAACTATATAACTTAGATATATATTCTTCTTCTGATTGGTACCCTTTATATTGAAGAAAATTATTAATTTATCAAATATTCAGAGTACCTATATTATTCATTGTAAAGAAATATTAGGTAGTCATACCTTTTTGTTTTGTGTTTTTGTTTTGTTTTGAGACCACAAAAAGTATTCAGGGATTACTCCTTGTTTTGTACATAGTTATCCCTCCTGTTGGGGCTCAAGGATTGTGGTGTTGGGAATTGACCCTTGATGCTGGAGTACAAAGCAGTTTCCCTATCTGTTATACTATTTCTTCAGCATACAGTCATATTTTAATAGCTTTAAGTTTTTCTTGATATTTATTTTTTCTGCAATATTGAACTATGTTTTATTCACAGTTTTTAAATACTTCAGGAGATAAGAAACTGGATTTTGTATTCTTTAGATAAACATCAATTTTTGTGAATGAAAATTGCCACACTAATCTAATTATTTGATCTTTTGAACTTTATTCTACTACATATAAAATGGAAATAGTCGCTGCTAGCTCCTACAATTGCACTGGGAATTATATGCAATGATAAACATGCATGAAACTAGCATGTTTAAGTGTTGACTACTTTATGGTTGTCTTCACTCATAGCCTTTTATTTCCTGGCTAGATATCCCATGACAGTTAAAAACTCAAGATGATTCTAATGAGTCTAGTATCAAACAGTTTGAGATAGTATATCAGACAAATTAATCTTGAGAACATCAACCTTCAAAAATATGAGGGTGAAGGATATCACAGTGAAGTAAGTTTCTTAATTATAAAATATATTTTTATATTTTGAAGTTGTAAATTTTAAGAGCTGAAGATTCAGAATCCTAAATTGTTGGCAAGATTTCAGGTCTCACTATCCCCTTCAGTTCATTTCTTCATTTTCCAAAGAATACTGAAACCCTGTAAGGTCAAATGTCTTCTTTAAAATCAATCAGCAAGACAGTATCAGAGATAGAAGTGAGACATTTGTCTTTTTCTGATTTGTTATCTGATTTGTCTGATTTGCCAGACATTTTCACTTTTAGAAGTTCCCAGACCTACTTGATTATCAGTCACTTTTCAGAAAACACATATATAAACAAAAAACCCAACAACTACTCAATCCCTTTCCCCCTTCAGAAATCTATCTTATTTGAGCAAATATAAAGTTGCCCTAGTTGGAGCCCTGACTATTATTGTCCTTCCACCTGCTTACATTGCAGAACTTAGAAGGTGGTAGGTGGTACCACCTAATTTGGAAAATGATGGTGGGATCTGACCTACACTATTAAAGGAACTTAACTATTACACTTCTTTTGGCAGAGCAGGAAGAGATGCATTTCTGATATGCATTTTGTTTGTTTCTAAACCATATCCATGGGCTTTTGCTGGCTCAGTGCTGGAGATGGGGGCGTAGTAGATCCTGACAAGGCTCAGGGAAGCATGTGGTGGTGGGAATCAATCCCAGGCAACCCCGCCCCCATGCAGAACATGTGCTCCAACTTTTTGAGCTATTGCCATAATTCTCTGTTATAACATTCGTTTAATATTTTATATTGTTTAAAGAGCATTCTAAAAGGTGGTCAGAGCATCCCAGGCCACTTTCTGTGTACTCTACCAAGCTGACTGCAGTATATTCTGTATACTTTACCAAGAAGGTTCAGTGCTAGGGTATGAGGTTGTGATCCTGCTAGGACTCTATGATACTTGAGTCAATCATACTACCTTGGTATTAAGGTGCTACCAGGGAGGGCTAAGCAAAGCTTGGGTGGAATTGAACTTATGTTGGCAACATTCAATGCATACACCTTAACCCCTGTACTTATAATTATGATGATAATTTATAGTAAATGCATAAAAGGCCCATCTATAAAACCTTTACATTTTTCTGTTCTTTCTAGCTTATTCACAGATACCTATGGGTTATACATTATTTTATTATTTTCATAGGACAACTTCCTTCGCCTACTCCAGAATGAGAAGACATAGTCCTAAATGCTTGTATAGTATATCCCATGCACCAGATATTATTCTAAGGATGTCACATAGCTTAATTTATACTTATTTTTCTCAATAATACTTTGAAGAAGCATGATTATGTTTAATATGGAGGCACAGAGAGTCCTAGTAATGCTCAGTATTACTAAGATAGTATAACTAGGATTTTAACTTATGTTGAGACTAGAAACTACTACTACTACTACTACTACTACTACTACTACTACTACTACTACTACTACTACTACAGAAAGAGCTATCACTGTCATCACTAGTCAGCTTTTTTCTTCTGCAAGAAAAGTGGCTTAGAATCACTTTTGGATTATATATATATATATATATATATATATATATATATATAATATATATATATATATATATATATATATATATATATATATATATATATATATATAGGTTTACTTAATCTGAGGCAATTTGAGTACAGTTTCCCAAAGTGAGTGATACTAACTTCTGATTGGTAGGTGTAGAATGACCTGGGGGATGGTAGTAGCCTTAGAGGCACTTAAGTGTGCTTTTTGTTTGTTCACCTAAGATTTCTTGAGATGAGAGGTGCTGTGTAATTTTTTTCTGAAAAGGGTATAGTCAGCGAAATTAATTTTGGAAGTCTGATGTAATAAGTGGTGATAAATAAACTTAAAGTTCTACTGTAGCATATAAATGTAAAGAAATTTATCACTAAAATAGAGTAGTGTATACTGTTGATAACTATCATATTTGCTGGCGTAGAAGATGACCCCCCAATTTTGCAGTTAAAACATAGGTTTAGGCCTATATTCACTGTATCAGACAGAACGATCCTATGCTGCAACTGTATGTACTACAGTGAGCCAATCACAACAAGCAAAGGTCCAAAGGTTATACTGTAATAGACTTCCTCTCTGACTCTGGCCAATCTGAGCAGGCTTTTGACAGTGTAGATTCGGGTACAGAACATTGTCTAATTTGCATGCATAAAAAGCCTGCTTGGATTGGCTGAGTTAGAGAGGCGGTCTGAGCAGCCTTGTGGTGATTGGTGCAGGATCGAGTTGGAAAATTTGTTTTGTGGCAATATTCAGACAATTTTCGTTTAGCGGCAAATTGAAACATTTTTCGGGATATACTCGGCGTATAAGATGACCCCCGATTTTCGGTTGAATTATTTTTTGTTTCAAAAGTCGTCTTATATACCGGAAAATACGGTAAATAATATTTTATTTAATGATTGTATTTTCCTTGGCTCATAGCAGTAAAAATGATCAAAAGGACTTTTAAAAATATTTATCTTATTTTGGCAGGAAATGTGTACTGGTGAAGGTTGTTGTACACTGTATGACTGTAATTCAATCATGAATAACCTTTTAAAAATTTTTATTAAGACCATTATGAATCATAAGTCTTTCACAGTTGTATTTTAGGCATATAGTGACAATGAATTAGGGCCATTCCCACCACCAGTGTTGACCTCCCTCCACCATAGTTCCCAGCAAATCATGAGTCACTTTTATCTCTGGGGAAAAAAAAAACACTGTAGTATGAACATCCTTGTAACCATGATGTTTAAAAAAATTACCTTACAAAGGTTAAAATTTTATAAAAGATCTAGTTTAGGGGCCGGAGAGATAAAACAGTGGTCGGGTGTTTATCTTGCATGCAGCCAACCCAGGTCGGATGGTGTTTCAAATATCAGCATCCAGTATGGTCCCATGTGCCTGCCGGAGCAATTTTTGAGCGCAGAGCCATGAGTAACCCCTGAGTGCCACCGGATATAAACCCCTTCAACACCCCCCAAAAAAGAATAAAATGTATACTAGTTATATTCAATATATAATCTGTTATTTCTTACATTTACAATGAAACAGACTATTATTTATATACTTGCTCTTTATAATCATAGTAATCATTATAAAATTTATTTATTTTAAAGATATTAAAATTATGTTGGAGTAGCAATAATTATGAGGAGCAATATTGGCCCAAAACACCAAAAACAATTTCAATAAATAACAATTCAAATGGTTTAAATAGTATTGTACACTTTAAAAAGAATATTTAAATAAAAATTGAATAAATTGCTAACACTAAACCCATCATGCTGACAGATACTTTACATCAAAACAGAGATATACTTAAAAATTGGGAGGTGACATGTAGTCTGTGTTTGTGTCTCTGTGTGTGTAAGTATAGTAAGAGGAATGTTAAGCTTGTGAAGTGAAAAATTATTTTTTCCAAGTTTAATTTTTGAATTATTGATATAGATGTTAAATGATACTACTCAGTATTTTTCTTTATGGAATAGATACATTTATTAAAAATGACTAAAAGTCATCTTCTATCTTCCTTTAATGTTCGGTCTAAGAGACATGCCTTAGTAGGGAGTGGGAATAGAGTAATCCATTAATGCTCTTAGGGCACAATAACAATAACAATCATGTTCACCCATAACAGAATGTAAATGTGAAGAGTCATATACTTATTTGTAGAGTTCTAATTGTCTATGCTTGGCTTGTGCTTGGCTCATTCACCCAAAACATTAAGGAAGAAATGAACAGAAAACAAGGAGTGTTTGATGGCTCAGCTGTTACAACCACACTTTCATGCTCCACAAGTGCTGGACAGCGCTCTTTGGTTGCTGAGTTACTGTATCCAGGCATTCATAGGAGCTAGTGATTTAGGAATGCGGTAATAGAGTATAAGAGAGAAGCATTTAGATCAGGGATTTAAAAAAATGGTTTTAAAGTAACTGCATAAATTCACAAAAATACAAACAACATAATAAATCACAAGTGTGCAACTGTCTACTAAAATGTGACTTGAGGTGCTGGAGCGGTGGCACAGCGGTAAGGCGCCTGCCTTACATGTGCTATCCTAGGATGGACTGATCTTCCGATCCCCTTGGTGTCCCATGGTCCCCCAAATCAGGAGCAGTTTCTGAGCCCATAACCAGGAGTAACCCCTGAGCGTCACTGGGCGTGGCCTAACCCCCCCAAATGTAACTTGAAAGGGAGTAACAATAGTATACACATATTTAGTACTACTTTATTAAGTCCTCCTTCAATTTTTATAAGATTGATTTGATATGTTCATGTATTGTGAAATTAATTTGCATAATATCTTTGTATCTTTTCTTCTTTTTACTTTACACTTTCTAGGACTGAAGTGTGTTTGTCTTTTGTGTGATTCTTCAAACTTCACCTGCCAAACAGAAGGAGCATGTTGGGCCTCAGTTATGCTAACCAATGGGAGAGAACAGGTGATAAAGTCCTGTGTCTCTCTCCCAGAGTTAAATGCTCAAGTCTTTTGCCACAGTTCCAACAATGTTACCAAAACTGAGTGCTGCTTCACAGATTTTTGTAACAACATAACACTGCATCTTCCAACAGGTAAGGGCTTACCTTCTGTTATTTCAGATTTATTTTCACTCATTTTATGTTTCTTTGAATGAGAAAGTCTGTTTTACATTTCTCTCTCTTGTTTTTTTTTTTTTACTGATAATGGAATCTAGAGCCTATCTAAATCTGATTATTTTAATTGCATGATACTTTAAAAATAAATGACAACATAGAAGTTTTAAAGTAGCTGACCACAAGAATATTATCTTTGAAATAAATCTCGGATTTAAAATAAAACATTTAAATAACTTTAAAGAAATAAATTTACATGCATACCAAGATAAAAAAGAGCAAACTAAAAATAGTAGCTTGCCAACATTTATGATGATGTCTTTTATGTGATATCTTATACATATCTATTTCATTAACCATCATAAAAGCCAGAGTACTCAGTACCAGAAAAAAAGAAATGGAATGAGATCTAGCTATTAGTTATTCTTAGTTCTTTTCCTGTCCCCTCCCATTTCAATATGTCTTATTTACAAGGTAATAAAAACTTTATCTGATATTTTATTAATATCCAGAAATCTGAAAATTGGAGGAATATAGAGGAGTAAATGTATTCAAATTTAAAAGGAAATTAGGACAACAAAATGTCTGGTTGGTGTATTTTAATATTTGTAAATACAATGATAAATAAGTACTTACTAATATGAGAATAATTTTTATACACATATATACATTCAAAATTAATATATCAAGACAATTATCCAACCTCAGTTGTTCCTCTATGAACATATTACTATTCTATTATAGTATTTTGAAGATATATTTTTTTTTACTTATTTACTTTTTTGATTTCCCAAATGGTGCTTGGAAGATCTGGCAAAAGTGGAGTGTTGAGGTCACCTACTGCTGCTTGTCTTTCTGTCAGTGTGTTTCTTTAGATTTGTGAGCAGAAGCTTTGTTTGAAGCCTAAATTGGCTTCTGTATCACAGGCTATCTTAACTTAATCTGTGTTTGGATTTTGTTTTAGACAAAAACATAGCAATTTTTATTTTGAATTGCCTATATGGCTGAATACATGTAGGGGGAATTTAAAGAGAAATGCATCTTTCTTTTCACTGCTTTACCAAGAGTCAAGGCTGAGACAGAAAAATAGACAAGTATGCACCAGCTTCACTCTATAGTACACTGTTTATTTTGTTTGTACTCAAAAAAAAGAGTGTAATGCTAATTATAGTTGCTTAAATTATATGATCTGACCTTTTATTATTACATGAACTTGTGATACAAATTGTTAAACCTTATTCAAGAATTGGTATATATTTCCAGAGTAAATAGAAGCTCAAGTACTTAAGACATCTTTCTGAATTTGCACTTTATTTTTGTTGCTGGTCAAATTTATGTATTTCTCCACCTGCTTAATTATATAATATAAAATTTAATTTTTATTTTATTCAGTATTTTTGTGTGTGCTATACCAAGATGGGTTTCTGTGAACATCTCAAGGATAATTTGGCAGAAATGGAAATTCCAGAATAGTTTATTTTTAAAATTATGCTGGCATAATTATCTATCCATCTGGAAGAAAACAACGGGTGCACCACAGTGTCATACCATATACAAAAATAAATTACAGCTTGATTAAATATCTAATTGTGAAATATAAAACAATTTAAATGTCAGAGTAGAACTTAGAAAAAATCTTAAAACCTTGTAATATGAAATTCTTGTCTAAATGTGATAGAAAATCCAATTGCCATAAAAAGGAAAGACAGATATAATTGACTACATACTAACAAAAATAAAAAATAGATAAAAAGATAAAATAAACAAAGCCAAAAGATAGATTATATGTGGGTGAATAGTGGGAAGCAGCTACTTAAAAAGTAAATAGCTTGTTTATGTGTAACTTATGTGTACATATCAAGAGAACATGTGCTCAGAAAAAGAAAAAAAAAGGCGTGAAATAAAATGGGCAAAAGAAAACATTATTTTTAGTGAAACAAAAATGTTTATTTTTTTGGGGGCCACACCTGGTGATGCTCAGGGGTTACTCCTGGCTATGCGCTCAGAAATTGCTCCTGGCTTGGGGGACCATCTGGGACGCCAGGGGATCGAACCTCGGTCCGTCCTAGGTTAGCACATGCAAAGCATATACCCTATGGCTTGTGTCACTGCTCACAAAAACATTTTTATTGGAAGAAATCTACTTAGAAAATGTGAAGGGAAAAATAGATGAATATGAATTCAAGAGAGAACATAGTCTTCTCCAGAGTGTAAAAACTGGAAAGAGAGAGATGTATTTAAGAGTGAGCATGAGTTTAAAAAAGCAAGCCACAAACAAATTTTTTTAGGAAAGAAAATGTCAAAGGGGTTAAGTTTGAAGTCACTCAAATCATTAATAGCTGAGAAGTTGAAATTTAGAAAAGGTATGCTATTTTTTATTATTAGATTAATAAAATTTAAAGAAACTTATGTATTAATCATGATATTTTTAAATTAAAAGTTTATTATAATTAATGTATATATATTTAATATATCATATAATTATAACTATATATAATATATATAAAGTTAATATTATAAACAGTAAGGAAGCATAATATATCAGCATGCTAGGAAGTATGAACATATGTTGAATTTATGTTTTGATAACAAAGTAGTTCAGTAATGTTACCATCCTGTTCTGGATTTCTTACTTTTGTTTTGTTTTGGGGACATACCTAGGGTGATCAGGTCTTACCCCTGGCTTTGAGCTTAGGGATTATTCCAGAAGGTATTACCTAGAGATCATATGTGGTCCAGGTCAGCCATGTGCAAGGGAAGAACATATCTGCTGTACTTTTTCTCCAGCCCCTCTTATTTTTTTACATTTATTATATTTAAGACCTGCTATTTTATAATATTGTTTGAAATTTTTTTCTTCATGTGATCTGCTAAGTATCTATTATGGAAAACAATGAATAGTTCATGACAAAAGTCATAAAAAGTAGTTTGCTCAAAAAGCTTAGACCAAATAAAAACTCATCTCCTATGAAATATCACACAACTCTTAGGAAAAATGAAGTCATGAAATTTGTCTATACGTGGATAGGCATGGAGACTATAATGCTGAGTGAAATAAGTCAGAGGGAGAGAGGATGCAGAATAGTCTCACTCATCTGTGAAGATTTAAGAAAAACAAAAGACAGTATGGTAATAATACTCAGAGACAATAGAGATTAGGGTTAGAAGAACCAGTCCAGAATATGAAACTACCACAAAGAGTGGTGAGCGCAGTTAGGGAAATAACTACACTAACAACTACCGTGACAATAATAGTGAGAGAAATAAAATGCCTGTCCCGAATATAGGCAGGGGTGTGAGAAGAGGGAAATGAAGAACATTGGTGGTAGTAATGTTACACTGGTTAAGAGTGGTGTATATTCGATGGCTGAAGCCCAACTATGAACATTTTTGTAACCCTGGTTCTATAATATTGTTAAAAATAGAATAAAGACAGATGAATGAGTGTAATAGAGTTTAACTTTAATAAATACAATACAATACAATATAATACAATTTTAGAACATATGTTTCTCCTTAATGAAAATAAATGGTTTTTCTTCTGTATAGGAACATTATAAAATTGCTTGATTTCTTTATGACTGGATTGCATTTTGGACTATAACAAATTATTTAAAATGACTTTAGATAACAAAATATATTTGCTTAGAGAGAGTTTTGATGTCAAATAGCATCGTAGGCACAAAAATTTCCCTAGAAAATTCATCAAAGTAAGACCGGGAATTCTGGGCTAGAGAAACTAGTTACTTAGAAGGTTAATTTTTATAGCAATTGATCTTTAATTCATAAATACATTGAATACTTTTCCACATATTGAATAAAACTATTCAACAAAATAATTAAAGTAGTTGGTATCTTTGTGGCCATTTTGATATCTAAGCATGCCCTATTTAAGAGGAAAGATGTAATAATTGGATATTTCCTTTCTAGTGTAATAACTTTATGTTACTGTTTTTGACAATTTAAATAATATTTTTCTACATAATTCAGGCACTACATTGAAATAGATTACTTTATTCACAGTTTACCTTCTGATTCTGTTACTTGGTATCATCAATAAATCAATAATATATTTTAAAGTAAGAGAACCTGCATTTTAGTTACATACATGTCTTAATTGGATCTCATACAGAATTGAAGCATTACAACTGAAGACAAGTTGCCAAAACTTTGTAATAGAATTTATTAGAAAGAAATCATCTAACACAAGCTTTCACTAGAGAATATTGTAGACTCAGGCTATGAGCATTATTCTTTTGGAAGTTGAGATATTATCTTCATTCCTTAAGAAAGTTCCATTGTTGTTTTCTAACTTTCTTATGGTTTTCTATTTTAAGCTGAAATGTATTGCTACAGTCAGTGTAAGGTAACATCTCATAAGGTGACATCTACATGCTGAGAAATATGGGACTCTTCGTGGAATTGTTCTCTATTACATGAACAAACTCATTTTTAGCTCATTCTTTGAGATTCGGTGCACACCTGACAGGTGTGCCTGATAGGATACCTCTTCCCATGTCACTCCTCAGAGAAAACTGAAAGGTGCTGTGATCTTTATGTTTTGGAAAGTGCTAGGAAATAAAAGCATACAAAAATCAAACTTTCTTTAAAATTTTAATTTAGGAAGCAGCTCTTGTCAAACAGAACATAGATCTCACTGATTATGAAATTTTGCTCATATAGATGTATTGAGATCTTAAAAGGAGAATATATATAATTTGAGGGGTGTTTGGGCCAAACCTGGTGGCACTCAGGGGTTACTTCTGGCTCAGTGCTCAGAAATCACTTTCAAAAGTCTTGGGATGCTGAGGATCCAACCTGGGTCAGTCCTGGCTCAGCCTTGCGCAAGACAAATGCCCTACCCCTGTGTTATCACTTTGGCCCAAGAAAGGAGACTATATTACCAGTTTGATTAGGGGAAATAGTTGAGTGGTGAAACTCATGAAGCCATCTGAAGGGCCTTAGTGCCTCAAGCCTAGCCCCAAGTACTGTTACATGTGACCCTCTTCATATGTTGTTGGGTCCTACAACTAGACTTTCAAGCAGGCATTCTTTCTATTCTAAGTTGGAGGAAAGAAATACAAAATATAGGTATGCTTTCAAGGACCTTTTATTTTTCATATAAAGTTTGGCTGAAAATTTTGAAATATAATGAGTGATTGCTAATTAGTTAACAAATTTGTATCTTGATATGTTTTGATAATATATATTAGGAAGTTATAGTCTCTGGGTGCATGCTCTAAAATTAAATAAAAACAGGGGGCTGATTTAAGTTCTTTTTTTTTTTTTTGATTTTTGGGCCACACCCGGTGACACTCAAAGGTTACTTCTGGCTATACACTCAGAAGTCACTCCTGGCTTGGGGGACCATATGGGACGCCGGGGGATCGAACCTCGGTCCGTCCTAGGCTAGCTCTGGCAAGGCAGACACCTTACCTCTAGCGCCACCGCCCCGGCCCCTAAGTTCTTATTTTTTACATTTTATTATTCTGACCTCTGCTTGAGAAATAATTCCTTAGAATTCTGTGCCCAAAATTTTATTAATCTAACATTCCCATCTATTTTTGTTTATTAATTTATTCTGTTTTTAATTTTTTTTACATTTGAGCCAGACCCATTATAACTCTTGATTTCAAATGCTAATGGACAAAAGAATTTTTGAAACAAGTAGATCAAGGTTAAAATTCAGGAAATATTTTTTGTTTGGTTCTCTTACCAGCTATGCAGTCATGAAATCAATCCTGAGGAAGACAGCTGATGCAAATAGCCATTTATAGATTGAGTATTTAACAATAGAATAGTCTTTCAATACCTCATCTGATTCAGTTAAAAGGCAGAAATAATTGCCATGCTATTTTCTGTCATTGTCACCACCCAATTGAATCTTTAGATCTGAAAATATTGTGTCCTTGTTCAATACTTAAAGTTAATGTTGATTAAAAATGACCTGTTTAGCATGGTTAATCTAACTCTGGAAAGAGGGGAGATAGTTTGCCATTTCCTGTAATGGAAGAATATTGAAAGAATATAACTAAATTATCTTCTATTCTAGGTTATCCCTGGAGACCTTGTTTAGGGTTATGTGGAGAAAGAATAGCTTAGTATGCTCAAACAAGACTTGGGGTGGCAGGGATGTCTGCAATTCATGAATGCAGAATTGCATGATTAGAAAAATAAAACTGGTATTTGCAACTTAACTTTCCAACCTTTTATTCTTATGTATGTACTTCATATATGTTAGTGCAACTATGTATTCTTTCACATTTGACCGATTCAACTTGCATGGAACTCTTCAGTATGATACTTTGTCAAGCCCAAAAAAATCTCAAATCCAAACAATTCAAAAGCCATTAGAAACTTTCAAAACCAACCGAAATACAAACACTGGAATGGGCTGAAAAGATAGTTACAGGGCTTTGGCTTTTCCTTGGATAGATCAACACTGACTTGATCTCTAGCATCATGTTTGATCTCCTGAGCACTGCCAGACATGATCCCTGAGCACAGAGCCAGGAATAAACAATAAGCACAGATAGGTAATTTTGGTAAACTTAAAACGAAAATCAAATAAACCAAAAAATCTACAATAGGTATTTATTTCCCTTAAATTTAGAGATTTGAAAGTATAAGGTTAGGATGCCAACATGGTTGAAATCTGGACAACACTTTCTTCCTGGCTTGCAAATTTCATTCTTTCTGTATCCTCACATAATCTTCATTGTCATTCAGTAATGCGCTGAAACAAAGTGTAACGTTGCATTCACATGGAAAAATCACTCTCTGCGGTCAAAATAATTCTTGTTTCTAGATCAGTGGACATAACTGACTTGGCTTTTGGATGTCATGTAAGTCATAGATTTGACTACTATAAATTCTATCCTAGTTCTCTGACACCCCATTTACTTGCTTATGTAGGAGATGGAATAGTTCCCATTTCCTTTTAGTTTTTTCTAGGCTTCTGTACACCTGAGAAAATCCAGTAAAAGTTTCACAGTGATCTATTATCCTTTCACTTTGCTTGAAGTTACATGTGAGTTCCCCATATTTTTACTAGCAATGTTATTTTGGAATTGTTTCTTCTTTTTTTTTTTTTTTGTTTTTGGTTTTTGGGTCATACCTGGCGGCGTTCAGGTACTCCTGGCTCTGCACTCAGAAATCGCTTCTGGCAAGCACAGGGAACTATATGGAATGCCGAGATTCAAACCACCATCCATCCTGGATCGGCTGCGTGCAAGGCAAACACCCTACCGCTGTGCTATCTCTCCAGCCCCCCTGGAATTGTTTTCTAATGATACTTGTTTGCCTTTAGTAGATTTTAAATTCCACAATAATTTTCGAGTGTGCCTGGCTTCAATGATATTTCCCTTAGAGTTTTTAGTGCAGTGTTATATAAACCAGACTCTATTCTGAACGAAGTTTATAAAGCTACAGTAAACCAGTTAGAGATATCATTTCAGTAATATCAAGGGACTGCTTACTTTACAAGCAAAAACATACTTTCAAGGATGCTTTGAAATGGCTGGTTAGTTCATCATGGAGATTTGGGAGATTTCACGTTGTTTAGTTTATAACTCTGTTTTTATCAAAAGATTATTCCTGTTTTGCTAATTAAAGAGGTTACTTTAAGTATCTTAGAATTATCATAGTTTCTTCTGTTTTAAAGGCATGTGTTATTTTCATTTTTTCTCAGAAGATGGAAAACTAAACAAAGTTCCTTTAATTGAAAACTTAGACCTGTGCTATAGTTTTATTGTCTGCTAGATGAGCAGAATATTCTCACGGTCATTCAATTAACCTTGGTGTCCTGTATCCCAGGCACCAGGAGAGAAACACACACATTGGAAAGAATCTGAAGTACCACTGTCCTTTTGATTGAGGTCATTTCAAGGCCACAAGCTACAACAGAAATGCTTCATTTTAAGTATATGTTATATATGCACATAAACATTTATATACAATTATGAGTTTTATATATAATTATATATATACAACATGTATATATACAATTATGAGTTCTACATTATAAATGGTATCTTTTCACTTGGCAACCACCTTGAATGAAGGAAAGAGAGGTGATGTTTTTTCTCAATTAAATTGTGATATCTTTAAAGGTGTCTTGAGCCTTTTGAAATTTCTGTAGCTACTAGCTACTTGGTGAAAGAAACACTAGCCTTGACAAATTTAACACAAAACACGTGGATTAATTAACTTGAAGGTTATTAAAGTCTTATCAACATGAATTTAAATATACATTTTTATAAAGAAAGAGGAGAGGCCTTTAGGGAGCTGTCCAGTGCTGTCTCAATGAATTCCACTTCCACTTTCATCTTTGCAGAAAGGGGAAATTCAGAATACACTAATGAAAAAGTATCATCTCCTTTAATTCCCATTTTTCTTGCCTTTTTAAAGTGTGTTTGCTTTCCTCTGTTCTCAAGATACAGGATCCTTGTTTAAAGTCTTTTTGCCTTTCTTGAGTCTCCTTAGAACCATTTTCCTCTTTCAGGTCACCAGTTCCTTCTCTCTACCTGTCTATTTCACCTTTCTGTGTTATCTTAGATTAATAAAGTTATAAATATAAATAGATTTTTTGTGGAGAACATACTTGCATCTTTCTCATCTAGGTCAGTGCTTTTCTTCCCTATATTTACTCTCAACTTAAATTAATTAGGGAGCTCTGTTTATTAATAAAGGTGTGAAATAACCTGAATTTGAAATTAACATATTCCCCCATTGGAGCTGTGTATCTCCTGCAGCAGAATGCATTTTAGTTAAAAGTGTCAAAAATTGGAAAAGGTCAAGTAATCAGAGTTCTCCCATGGTCAAGAATGTGAAACTGGTTAGAAAAACTGTAGTGCTTCTCCGAGGTAATATTAAAATATACTGTTAACTACTCCTTGTTTACTACCATGATTCAATGAATGGTATACTACAGGGTTTCTTATTTTATCTCCAGTGGGATTAGATCAATATTTAGTTTATAAGGTAGTTTTACAAGTGTGTGCTTTAAAACCTGTTCAGGATTTAAGGTGCTCTTTTTGGATACATTTCTTGTCTTTTTCTAGCAGAGTAATCTTTTTTTTTTTTTTTTTTTGTACTAAATCGTTTCTGTCAACTTGTTTGCAAAAGTGGAAACATTGCCCATCTATAATAAATAATCCCTGAAAGAAGTGTGCTTTTATAGAAAATATTCTATTTTCAAGGTTGCAGACCTTTTGCCTCTTATTGGTTGTCATAGTGATGATCAGAGCTCTTCCTAATTGAGTTTTGCTAAAATGAAGCCAATCAATAAGCTTTTAAACTGGTGTTTATATTGATAGTTGCTAATAACATATTGAAAGAAAAATTAGCCACCTAAATATATGCAGTGGTAGAATTTTATTTTTAAAAACATGTTTAAATAGATGTTCATGTAAGTTGTGGGTTATTAAGTCCTTTCTGTGGCTTTCTTAGAATTTTTAGAATGTATTTATGAGAGCATAAAAGATACAGAATTACATCTCTCATGTGTATGATATAAAGAAGAATAGTAAGGGAATAACAATGCCCAGAGGCAATAGAAACTGATAACTGATTTACCAGGATTGAATTTACTAAAGGCAGGGGACCAGAAGTGGATGCAGTGGGACGCTAAGACAATATCGGAGGGAAGCAGACTATTTGGTAGAGGGAGTGGTGCTGCAATGTTGTGTTCATAAAACCCTATTATGAATAGTGTTGTAAATCATGTGCCTCAAATAAAAATACATAGAAGCAAATTGAGATGTAGATTGGAAAATTTATTGCGAAATGGATAATAAAACTCTTTTATAACAGCAAAGTTTAAACGTTGCAAATTCCATAGTTAATAATTTCTAAAGTACAGTCAAATCAGAGAACACTTTAGCACCTTGTCTAAAGACACTCAAGATCAAGCTCTTCTTTTATGCACATGCACAACTTTTGATAATTTCAGGGGGTGTCCTAAAATTAATAGAAGGAAGATTAGTTATCTGCCAACATTCATTTGGTAAAGTAAAAGAGTATGATTGTTTGCAAAGTTCACTTACTGATTTTAAATCTTTTATTTATTAGTTGTAAATAACAATGTTTAAGATGATAGAAAATTGGGCCGGGCAGTGGCGCTAAAGGTAAGGTGCCTGCCTTGCCTGCGCTAGCCTTGGACGGACAGCGATTCGATCCCCCAGTGTCCCATATGGTCCCCCAAGCCAGGAGCAACTTCTGAGCACATAGCCAGGAGTAACCCCTGAGCGTTACCGGGTGTGGCCCAAAAACCAAAAAAAAAAAAAAAAAGATTATAGAAAATTGTCTATAAGCACATTTTAAAGCCTGTAATTCTAATTTTTTAGAATCAAAACAGTGTTTGTTTTACAGTTATATCCAAACTTTTGTCTGATGCATTGCATGTACAATGTGGGATTGTGATCATGAGAAAGGAAGTCTAAGAATTGCATGATATATATAGTTCATTGTTTTTGTTTGTTTAGATACAATATCCAGGTATCATGTTGTTATTTTCCATGCATTGTTTATATCTGCTCACTAGCCTTTTCAGAGTCAGAGGGAGAGGGTGAAACTTACCCAAAGAGAGACACATATTTAGAAAATAGTTCATAATTGGATCAATTTTTTTCTCCAAAGCTTTTATTCTTATTACTCAATTTAGTGCTTGAGTATGTAAGATTACAAAATTATGTCATCATATTTTATAAAATTCTTTCCAATATTTATTAAGAACAAAAATAAGTTGTTTCTGGAGATGTCTTTAGTGAATGCAAAAAGTGAATTGTGTACTTATTTTATATATCAGAATAATAACTTACTTGTTTTCCCCCATATCTTTATTTTCTCCAATAGAAAAGACTTAATTAAATGTTTACTTTAAAATTTAACTTTATTTCTTTTAAAATTAATCATACTTGAGTTATATACTTAACCTAATTTGTTTCAATGCTCATATTTTTCTAAAACTAAAAGTATTGTTCTTGTCTTACTAAGAACAAATTAGTAAAATTTAGGGGCCGAAGTGATGGTGCAGCAGTAGGGTGTTTGCTTTGCATGTGGCTGACATAGGATGGACAGTGTTTTTTTGTTTTTGGTTTTTGGTTTTTGGTTTTTCGGGCCACACCCATTTGATGCTCAGGGGTTACTCCTGGTTAAGAGCTCAGAAATCGCCCCTGGCTTGGGGGGACCATATGGGATGCCGGGGATCGAACCGCGGTCAAATCTTTCCTTGGCTAGTGCTTGCAAGGCAGACATCTTACCTCTGGCGCCACCTCGCCGGCCTCGGACAGTGGTTTGATACCTTGGTGTCCCATATGGTCCCCCAAGCCAGGAGTGATTTCTGAGCATATAGCCAGGAGTAACCCCTGATCGTCACTGGGTGTGGCCCAAAAACCCAACTTAGTAAAATTTAATAATGACTTTGCCATTCAAAAGTCATTTATGAGGTGAAGTGATAGCAATGTGGGTAGGGCATTTGCTTTGCATGTGTCTGAACTGGGTTTGAATCCTGGCATCCCATATGACTCCCCAAGCCTGCCAGGCCAGGAGTAATTTATGAGCTCAAAGTGCTGATGGGTGTGATCCAACCCCCTAAAAGTTATTTATGTTCATCTACTTATTAATCATTTTGTATATGGTTTTAAAAAGTAGGCAAAGTTATTTTTATGAAGCATTTAGTTTAGAGAAAACATGAAAACAAATGAATACTTGATATATTATGATGATGAGAACCAAGAATAGAGTTAAAAAGTTAATAGAGAGTGTGTGGTGAAAGAGAAAGAAGCAGGACTTTAGATAGAGTTATCAGCAGGACCATCATTTTCCACCTGGATTATGGCATTAGATTTTTAATTTGTCTCTATTAAATACTTGCAGCCCTATGTTCATTTATATAGAGCAGACCCGGATAAAAGTTAACTTGCTTTTACCTGCTCAAAATTTTACCATAGTTTCTATTGTTTATAAGATCCACATAACAATCCTCCTCTTTATCTCCCTGACCACATTTACTTCTATCTTTTGCCTCACTTACTGCACTTTAGACATAATTATCTGTTGATCATTATTTCTGAACATTTCAATAGGTTATCACCCAAAGCCCCTTAAACATGTATTACCTCTGCAGGAATATGCTTCTCTGAGTTACCTTCCACTGTGGCTTCCTGACATGTTGCTTAAGTAGCATCTCCAGCAAAAACAGGTAAGAGAGATATCTCAGCGGACAGGAAGATAACATATAAAATCTAGGCTTAACCATAAAAGAACTAGAATAGAAGGATAATGAAAATACAAAAGTCAGTAGACAGAGGAAGTACTAGAAGTTAAACAGAAATGGACAAAATAAGAGTTTTAAAAGGACAATCCAAAAGATAGTGAAGTCAAGTGCTAGTTCTTTTTTTTAAAGACTATTTTTATTGTGATCAAAGTGAATGACAAGTATTTTACAGTAATATTTAAGGTACATCGTGACAAAGAATTAGGGCCATTCCCACCACAAGTGTTGTCCTCTCTCCACACCTGTTCCGAGCATGCATCCCATACCTCTGCCCTTTGCCCCTTGGATTTCTAGTGTGAAAGATCTCCTTTGTGTATAGCTTGCTGTAAATTGGGTATCTATTCTGGTGTCATTGACTTTGGGTTTGGTGTTTAAGTCTGATCATTTTTTATTTCAACTCAATGTTCATTCGACTGGTTGTTCCTAGTACCAGCCATTTTTTTGCCCTCTCAAGTTATGAGGGAGAACAAGATTCTTCAAATTCTGTGGTTCTGTTGGAAAAAGAAAAGAAAAAAAGAAGAGAAAAAAAAACCTTGGGGGATCCATCTAGAGGTTATAAATATCAGTTCAAAAGAAGAAAGGGGAAAAAAAGAAAAGGAAACAAACAAAAACAAAAAGAAATTGAAAACAAAACAATACAGGCAATGACAAAAACATAGCAGTAGCAGCAACAACAAAAATCATCCCCAAAACCACAACTACAAAAAAGGGGGGTAAAAAAAGAAAAAGAAGGTCTGGTGTGGCAAGGCTTTGCATGTGTGTGTGTGTGTGTGTGTGTGTGTGTGTGTGTGTGTGTGTATGTATGTGTGTGTGTGGTGTGTGTTTGTATAGGCACAATAAGTATTGAGGACTTTGGACTAGGAGGTACAGAGTTTCTTCACCTTTGAAACATACTGTCATGGGAGCAACTACGGTCTCCATACACGCTCATTCTCAAACCCCGATGTTATTTTTATGATGCCAGGAAACTGCTCAGTTATGGGTGACAAATTTAGTCCACTGTAGCTAGAGATGATCTTGGTATTTTAATGGGTTATAGGACAACGTCTAGGATAGAGTCATTTGTTATATTTGTTATAACAGAAGATCTGTTCCATCACACTTCTTGTAATCAGTTTTGTATATTAGTTATCTTTGTTTTTGCACAGATCTTAGGTCGAAGCCTAGGATAGAATCTTTCCTTATGGGACCAGAATACTGCCAAGGGGAAGTCAGCAGTACATTAAAATAACCATACAACATGAAAAAGTGGTGTTTATTCCATGCATATAAGGATGCTCTAATTACATGCAATTATAAATGCTCTATAGCATGACAAACAAATGAAAGAGTAAGATCATAGGGTTATCTCAATAGGTACCAAAAAAGTATTTGTCAAGATTCAAAATACTTTTATGATAAAAAAACCCTTAAGAAAATGGGCGTAAGAGAAAAATTCCTTAACATAATAAATGCTCTAGAGTCAGACAACCTCATAGTCAATGATTAAAAACTTATTTTTTTCTTTAAGATTAGGGTCAAGACAATATGCCCACTTTCATAATTATTAATAAGTCATAGAAAGATCTAGGTTATAAAGTTATAAATACTTCAAACAAATTCATATTAGAAAGGAAGGTACACTTTGTAGATAGCAACTATATATATACATATATACATATATATATATATTCTAAAGGATTCCAAAAGAGCAAAATTCTATTTGAATCAATATGAATACAGTGAATAAAGTGAATATGAATTCAGGCTCAAAAATTCAAATATATATTTAATAAAATTATGACAAAAAGCAGAATACAGAAAGAGATAGAAAGATATTTTGCTCATGAATTGAAAGCATTAATGTCATTTAAATGACAGTTTGCCTAAAGCAATTTATAGATTCATCCCAACCCCTCTCAAAATCTCAATGGCATACTTAACAAAAACAGAACCAAAAAATATCATTAAATTTGTTTGGAACCATGAGACCTTGAAAAGCAAGAATACCTCTGAGAAAAAAATAACTAAAATGAATGTGCTATGCTCAACACCTTCTAATTACCCTACAAAGTATTAATATTAGTATAATATTTGTACTGAAATTAGAAATACATGATAATCAATGGAGCATAAATAAAAACCCAGAAATAAAACACATGGATAGAGACATGAAATTTATGACTAGAATCAAGAGCCAACAATGGAGCATGGTAAGTTTATTAATAAATGGAGGTGGAAAAAAAGGGAAAAACTATATATATGCCAAAAAATAAAACTAGATCACTACATAGCAGCATGTATGATAAATAATTTAAAATAGATGAATAATTTGGATGTTAGACTAGAAACTATAAAATATACAGAGGAAACATATTGTTGTACACCTTGACATCACCCTTTGGGATATATTTGGAGATTCAACTTCAGTGATAGGGAAACTAAAAATGAGATATTAAACTTGGAAGCTTTTCATGATTAAAAGATTTTGCATCAGGGTAACTGGATCTGGACATAGCTTGATGGTAACTTTACCATCATACTTTGTAAGGCCAGCACATGGCAGTCTGTTCTGTTCACACTGCTCACATGCTAGTGTGATCCCAGAAGTACGGCTCTTATATTCCTTATTACAACAACAAAATGAAGATCTTAATTCACAACAGCCAAAGTGTGTGATCTCTGGTGATCTAAACAGTAGCAAAGGGAATGGAAGGTGAACATGAGCAACAACTTAAAGAAGTTAAAAATAAAATACATTTTTGAAAAATACATTCAATATTTTGTATATATCATAAGAAAAATATTTTGTATATCATAAGTTTTAATATTCAAAATTATTTGCAAACATCAAGAGTTAGGAGTGACCTTGAGTGTACATTGATATATTAATTGATATAGCTTAGAGAAGATATGGCTTATATAAGCAAAATGTGTTGAAAATATTCAGCTATTGGCACCAACATGGATGGACCTAGCAAGTATTATGAACAGTGAAATAAAACAGAAAAAACAAAAATACCTTGTGTTTTGACCCATATGTTGTTTATAGAATAAAGGAACACCTGAAATTAGTAGAACAAAAATTAAATTTTGAACTAGAAGATAAATGAATTCTACCAGAAGCACTATAAAAGGGGATCTAGTTTGAAGAAAGGGAAAATTTTAAAAGACTGATAATGAGGTGAAATTATTCTAATAAGTGTATATTGATTTTTATTTTAGAAGTGTACACTTGAAGATTATAATTTAATGTTACTTTATTTATTTATTTATTTATTTATTGGTTTTTGAGTCACACCCAGCAGCCCTCAGGGGTTACTCTTGGCTCTACGCTCAGAAATCATTCCTGGCAGGTTTGAGGGACATTATGGGATGCCAAGATTTGAATCACCATCCTTTTGCATGCAAGGCAAACACCCTACCTCCATCCTATTTCTCTGGTCCCGAATGTTACTTTAATTAAAAAAAAAAATACAGGCATCCTATATAACTCTATCTTCTTCCCTGGCTTCATGAAGAGTAAAGATTGGTGCTCTCTTACATCACTGTTTTAACTAAAATAGAGGCAATACTTTACAGAATGCAGAAATTATTCGTGGAATAAATAAATAAATGTACTCTAAGATGGGCTTTTGAAAAAAAGTATAGAATTTAATATAAAGAAACACGTCAGATATGCTTTGGATATTTATAAAGTCTTGTAATTTAATTTTACTTGAGCTTTATTCCATTGTCATCTGGTTTAATTATTCCTCAACATAAACTACAACTACCTTGGCCACCTTTGCTGACGTCTCAGAGCATTTACCAACTATTTTAAGTTCTTACTGTGTCATTATACAGCAGAGAAATAAAATTTTGGTGATATATTTTCAATTTTTACAGTATTTAAAATAAGTTGACTTATGGTTGTGTTCTCTCTCTCTCTCTCTCTCTCTCTCTCTCTCTCTCTCTCTCTCTCTCTCTCTCTCTCTCTCTCTCGCTCGCTCGCTCGCTCTCGCTCTTCTTCTGTCTCCTGGAAGCATCACCAAATGCCCCCAAACTTGGACCCATGGAGCTCACTGTTGCTATTAGTTTGCCAATTTGCCTCCTGTTCATAGTGGCAGTGCTGACAATATGGACATGTCAAGGACAGCAATGTGCTTACAAGAAGAAAAAGAGACAAAATGTGGAGGAACCGCTCTCTGAGTGCAATCTGGTAAATGCTGGAAAAACTCTCAAAGATCTGATTTATGATGTGACCGCCTCTGGCTCTGGTTCTGGTATGTGCCCTAGTTTATTTATTTTTTTCAGTAGGAAAACAAGTGGGAAATCAGCACAAACAAAACTTCTCAGATAATATGAATTCTTTCATTTAAAATGTTTGATATGTATGTGGTAAGTTTGAGTATAGAAATTTGTTTTAGGAGGGAGATTTAAGACATTGGTGATTGGGGTGTTCTTTACATGACTGAAACCCAACTACAATCATATTTGTAATCACAGTGTTTAAATAAAGATTAAAATAAAATAAAAAGGGCCCGGAGAGATAGCACACCAGCGTTTGCCTTGCAAGCAGCCGATCCAGGACCAACGGTGGTTGGGTCGAATCCCGGTGTCCCATATGGTCCCCCGTGCCTGCCAGGAGCTATTTCTGAGCAGACAGCCAGGAGTAACCCCTGAGCACCGCCGGGTGTGGCCCAGAAAACAAAAAACAAAAAACAAAAAAATAAAAAATAAAAAAAAAGAAATTTGTTTTAGAATTTAATGAAGAGAAAATCCTGTATGGTCTAAGATTTCTCAGATTCTGTATTCAGATTCTTCCATATATTTCAGAGTTTATTTTAAAGCAAGAAAGTTTCCCTTCATTCCCTTTTTCCTTTCCATCATTACTGTTTGTAATATTGTCCTATTGGTAACGATTCCTGGGCAGAAAAAATTTTGCATACAAGAAGTTGAGTTATTGGAAAATATGTTAGTTGTGCTAATTCATTAGGGCAACTTTGCTTGTGGTTTTGAAGTACTTGAGAATATGCAGGCACCCTCTTATAGGTGTGTGAAAAGTGAATCAAAAGGCTGATCTAAAATCAAATGCAAGAATGTGTTCTAAAAGTCTCCAAAGGAAAGATTAAAGGTTGCAGTACTGCATCTCTATGCTGGATTTTTGCTGGTGGGGTTGGCTCTTTGATAATTCTTTCTCTATTATAGAACTCAGAACCCCTCAGGAATCAATTCAGAGGGACTTACCTATATTAGGGCCTACATGAGTCTTTGTCAAAGCACACAGCAGCTAAAGAATTTTGGTGTTTCTAGTAAAAGAAAGCAGTTTTCCTTTGTAATAGCAAATCTCTAAAATGGTAGAGGATTCCTTGCCTTAAAACCTGTCAGTGCATGGTTCCAAAATTATGAACTAGAGTAATTCAAGGTAATTCAAGTGTCTTCAAAAGTTGCTATACCCTCTTTTGATTTTGGATGGCTCATCAGAGATAATCGCATAAACAGATTTTGAGAACTTGCCTGCCCCTGTTCTTCAGGAGCATCCATGCAGGTACAATTAATGAATCAGATGACAGAGGGCTATGTAGGAATATCTGTCTCTCGCATGAAGCAGCTCAGCTCAGACTTTCACATTTTCATCAGAGAAAAGAGGCCCATTTATGTCTTTCCAAGAGACCAGTCTCTGTGCTGCTCTGGGGTAAGACTAAACTAAGTATCATTGATTCAACTACTGTATAAGATAGAGATATGTTTTAATGGGGAGTGAGGGGACTATTGTGTTCAAACTGCAAGGTTATACAATTAAAATACAGTAAAATCGGGACATTTTGAAAAAATTTAAAACTGGGGATTATCCCGGGTGACGACTAATTAGCACACAGTGAAGAATGAAGTCTTCTTGGTATATCTATGTAAGTTCACACCTAAATATGGATTTATTGATTGAGTTTTCCCAAGGATTTTTAAAATTTCTAAAATCTTTAAAGATATGGGGTCAAAGAAATAGCACAACAAGTAAGGAAATAAGGCATTATGCAGCCTACCTGATTTCATTCGGGCACCAAAGATGGTCTTTTGAGCCTACCAGGAGTGATTTCTGAGCACAAATGATGTGACTCCCAAATTAAAATCTCTTAAAATAAACTTGTAAAGATATTAAACATGGATGGTTTTTTCAATGATCAATTTTAAAGAGTTTTAGTTATTTATCCTTAAAACCCTTAATAACGTGAGAGACGGGGACTTTCTGCAACCAAGACATGTATACAAGGTATTATGTGGAAGGAGGAAATAAGAAGGTTTTGTGTCCTCTATACTTTTCTTAGTTGGTCAACTACTTTAACATAGAGAAAAAATTGAATTGGAGAGTTCAAAGATATAGTTCAAAGGGCTGAGTGTATACTTTGCATGTAGGAGACTCACATTTGATCTCCAACACTACATGGTCTCCTGAGTATTGACAGGAGTGACCAAAAACCTTTCTCTACACACCTACGTACACCCCAACATACAGTGCTGTTCAAAAGTAAAAAAAAGTAAAAATTTTCTGACTTGATCAGGAAAAATTTTTCAGAGACAATGCTTGCATGAAAAGAAAATTTATGATTATGTTTTTGTTTGTTGGGACTGTGTTGGGTCTCACTACAAGGACTGAGTATATTACTGCTGCTTTTCCCTCATGGTATAACACTTCTGAGGATGGTGATATTACTGCAAGCTGCCTTTCAATATGATAAATACCAATTTCAACTTAGTAAAACTGCTGGTAAGAAAAAATAAGAGGAACCTTCAAAGAGAGACAGAGTCCATAAGTCTTCAAGTGACATTTCTAGAAAATAGCACAATAATTACTCATATTATTTTGGGCAGTTGCAGCTTTTATAGTTTTAATGTCTTGACTCAATTGCTGTACAGAGTATTTTAGAAGATTTTGTCTAACTTGATCATAGCATTGATCTATTTGAAGTTCGAAAATATTTGGATTATATATTTCTCTAGCCAGTAGTAATGCTGGTAATGGGAAATTGTGTGTGTGTGTGTGTGTGTGTGTGTGTGTGTGTGTGTACAAGACAGAGAAGGGAAGAGAGAGATTGAGATTTTAGTTTGGTTTAGAAATTATTAACACAGATTTCACTGCCTGTCAAACAATAAAACTGACTTCAGCCTACAAATATCTCTTTTTGTTGTTAAGTCTTTTCAGGAGTTGGAGACATTGTGCTCTTGCCTTGCACATAGTCAACCTAGATTCAATCCCCTGAACCCACCAGAAGTGATCCCTGAGTTCAGTGTCAGAAATAGAAACCCCTGAGAAGCACCAGGTCTTGCCCCCAAACCAAAAGCACACAAACAAACTCCCCAACTTTTCTACAGGAGTGTACTGAAGTCAGCAGTGAATTGGGAGAAACTACAAGGGTTTTAATGATCAGTTTGTCTCCCATAATAGCATTAGTCTTTAACGTTTTCAAATATAAAATGAATAATTGAGACAAATGATCACAGAAGAACTTCGTGGCCGTGTGGTTATGTGACTAATTGTTGAGACCCATAATAATAAAATTTTAGTCTCTGCTTAGTGGGACTTAGTGGGTGGTTCTTCTGAAGGTGAAAACATTTGAGTAAACTATTGCTCATTTCAGGAGCAGAGGCCAAAGCCTGCTAGAGATTATGGGGTTATTGCTGTGAGATATTTCTCATCTATTGAGTTTAATGACAATAAATTAACATTTTCCTAAATGAATGTATACTGTCATCTCTTAAAAGAATTTTCTTCCAGAACAATAAATATTCATTGTGAAAATTAAGATAATTCATAAAATTAAAGAGTACAGCAATTTACCAATATCTCACTAAAAAGAAATAAACAATAGCATTTAATATATTTTCTATTCAGCGTTTTGTGCATATTTTTAATAGCTAGTATATAGATTGATAGCATTTAGAATGTACTTTCCTTGAAAATTTTGCAAATGTGTTTCTCATATTTTAAGAAATAGCTCTTTAGAAGCAGCACTATTGACTTTTTCTTGGCATTATTACCATTCAGAAGTAAACTGTTTTAAGACATAATCTTAAAGGCTAACCATAAGAGTATAGCACAATAGAAATTACTCCTGGCAGGCTTGGGGAACTTTAGTAGATGTTGAGGTTGAAAGCATGCAAGGTAAATAACCTTCCTGCTGTACTATCGCTCTGGCACCTGATGTTCTTAGTATCTTTGAACTATTTGGCAGCTTATTTTAATAGAATTAATAGTAATTCATTAAATTTTTTATAAACTTCATTTGTATTTTGTTAAATCTTTGGATAAAATTCTAGAAGTAGAATGCTTGGTTCAAAGAATATAAACATTTTACTCATGAAGATCAGAATATTCTCATATTTTCTATTTTACAAATATTTAATATTTTATGTGACTGTACTTTGCTTTTAATATTGCACTTATCACTCTTTTCTTAATGGTTGTAGTGATTTTAGTTATTTTAATTTACAAGGAATTTTGCTTCCATAGTTGTCTTAGGAACCATTCATTTTGGTTCAACACTAAGAAACGTCCTACCTATCTATCTATCTATCTATCTATCTATCTATCTATCTATCTATCTATCTATCTATCTATCTATCTATCTATCTATCTATCTATCATCTATCTATCTATCATCTATCACATATCTATCATCTATCTATCTCTGATGTATGTGATTACATATTTAGAAACCCCATCAGTGTTATGATAAAGCAGGGTGATTTGTAGAAACCCTAGAAAATCAGGCTACTGAACATATGTTCAAAAAGGTTTTGTGAATATAGTAAATATAATACATATGGATAATATAATAATAATGGTATATTTATTTAATGATGATAAATTATTAAAAAGTTTAACTGTTTATATTTCAGTTAAGAATAATTATCAGCACATTCATTTTCTGGTACTTGTTTTTAATTATCCCTTTTATCTTTTTATTTTTTTGGTTAGGTCTACCTTTGTTAGTCCAAAGAACAATTGCAAGGACAATTGTACTTCAGGAAATCGTAGGAAAAGGTAGATTTGGTGAGGTCTGGCATGGTAGATGGTGTGGAGAAGATGTGGCTGTGAAAATATTTTCCTCCAGAGATGAAAGGTCTTGGTTTCGTGAAGCAGAAATTTATCAGACTGTTATGCTGAGACACGAAAACATTCTTGGTTTCATTGCTGCTGACAACAAAGGTATTTTCAATCTTTTTTAGATTCAGTAAGTAAAATGTTATATGCTGTCAAATGAGAAGAAAGAATCTTTTTCTTGCACTAAGTTCCAAATAAAAGTAAATTTTCTGTTGATGAAAATGCATCCCCCTTCACCACAGATAAATATGAATAGTTGTATGATAAATGAGAGCAAAGAAGTGATAAGAAATAAAGATGATGTTATCAAACTGTTATTTTAAAAATTAAGTGACTTTTATAGCACTGGACCCAATCAGATGTTTCAACTCTGCCATTCTAGGTTTTACCCTATTGGTAGATGCTGGGTCATAAAGAGCTTCGGGGTACTTGGGTGTGGGGGGAGTAGACCTTTGGATTTTTTGAATTTTATTTGTGCAAAGAAATGCCCAGAGAATATTTTGAATGCCAGATATTCACAACAACTATTGAAATATTTTAATATTTCAGTAATTGGCATTAGCATACCAATGAATGTTATTTGCATTTTCACCTTTACAGGAGCTAAACTTTATACCTTTATAAAATTAAAGTTTTCTCTGCATTCCCATTATCAGAATATCATCAAGAAAATTTTAGTAAAAAATTATGTTGAGTATGATTTTTACCTCGAAATTTAGCATTGCTATTATTTTTGAGTATTTTATAAAAGAATTCATCAACTTTATGCTATGCAAACCAGTATTTGTAAAATATTGAATATATTACCAAGTAATCAATTGAGAATTTCTATGCTCACTTTCTTCTATTTGAATAGCTTTTGCTCCTTAATTATGTCTTAGTCTTTAGGAATTTTTTTTGTTTTTGTTTTTTGTTTTTTTTTGGGGTCACACCTGGCAATGCTCAGGCATTATTCCTGGCTCTGTTCTCAGAAATTACTCCTGGCAGACTCAGGGGACCATATGGAAAGCTAGGAATCAAAGCACCATTGGTCCTGGGTCTGCCATGTGCAAAGCAAATGCCCTACTGTTGTACTATCTCTCCGGCTCCAGATGTATTAGTTTTAATAAAAAAGGAAGTAGGGCAAAATGTGAGAAAAACTTGATCTAGACTGTTTTACCCTCAGATTATTAATACCCAAAATATTTTATATAAATATTTTTATCAATAAAAATTAATTTTATGTGACTATTAAAGATAATCATTATTATTTCTTATAATTTAACATCTACAATTATTTTACTTTTATTTTGGTTTATTATAAGATTACTATGAAAATACTCTTTATTTACTAGATACCAAAAAAGAGGTTTAGCATTACTGCAGGTTTTGACTATACAAGGGTCTGTTTTATTTCCCTGAGGGAAGAAGTAAGTAAAGCTAAGATGAACTCATCCATCCCAATTTCTTTTTTTTAACTTTTGAAAGTGAGATTTCTTTTTTATTAGGATCTATTAAGAACGTAAAATCTTCCTTCCTATGGTTAAGCTGCCTCTGGTTAGATTCATTAGGAAGGTTGTCAAACCAGTAATGATGGTAATTATGGGGCTGATTTAATCACCATATTTGCATTATAAAAATATATGCACAGTGGAGTTTATATTCTTGATTTCCACTTCAGTTTAGTTAGATTGCTCACTAGTGGTTTTGTGTGTAATTCCAAAAAAAATCTATATCACTTTAATCTTCATGCATTTTTTTATCTTTTGCAACAGTTATAATGTTACATTTTACTCAACTGACAAAACCATTGAAATTAGAGGACAAAGATGATAAACAGAGCAAATATGCATAAGTGTGGTCAGTTGATTAGTGAATTTTATTATGCTTTGTTGATATTTGCATTCCTAGGAAATTTTATCATTGCCCAGGTTTGGAAATTAGGTACTTATATAACAATAAATCTTTATATATTAAGCAGTTGGTACCAAGTACTCCTTCTGAGTTTCTCAACTTGTCAAGACTGATGTTGATGGTAGCAAATACTTGATTCCAAAAACTAAAGCTAACTGCAGAGAAGTTTAAAACTTAGATAAATTTAATGCTAATTTCTCTTATGCTGAAAATCTTCTTGGATCAGCTTTTTTTTGAATAACAAAATATTTGAACATGTCTAATAGTTGTGTTTTGCTTTGAAAATACACTTTTTGTTATAAATAACTTCTTAAATAGAATCACCATGAGATACACAATGACAAAGATGCTCATGAGTTGTTGGTTGATAGCTTAAAGTTTCATTCAGCCTTTTTTTTTATCTTTGACTTTTATTGATCTGCTTTCTGATCATTTAATATTTTGTTGTAAAAATCAATTCAAAATAAATTTTGAATTTATAAGATTTATAAGATTATAAGAGTCCAAAAATTTATCCATTTCTTCCAGATTTTCATTTCTAGTGGCATAGAATTTCTCAAAGTAGTTTCTGATTACCCTTTGAATTTCTGCTATATCAGTAGCGATCTCTCCTTTTTCATTCCTAATATGAGTTATCAAGTTTCTCTCTTTCTCTCTCTCTTTCTTTGCTAGTTTTGCCAGTGGTCTATCAATCTTGTTTATTTTTTCAAAGAACCAACTTCTGCTTTCATGGATCTTTTGGATTGTTTTTTGGGTTTCCACTTCATTGATTTCTGCTCTTAGCTTTGTTATTTCCTTCTGCCTCCCTATTTTTGGGTCCTTTTGTTGAGAACTTTCTAATTCTATGTGCTTTGTCATTAAGCTATTCAGGTATGCCCCTTCTTTCCTGATGTGTGCTTGCAAAGCTATAAATTTTCCTCTCAGTACTGCTTTTGCTGTGTGTCTCCATTGTCATTTGTTTTCAGGAAGGTTTTGATTTCCTCTTTGATTTCATCTCAGACCCACTGGTTATTCAGTATTAGGCAGTTTAACTTCCAGGTATTAAAGATTTTCTTTTGTGTCCCTTTGTAGTTCACAACTGATTGTGGTAATTCTATGTCTATCTATCTCCTTTGACCTATTTTGCTTAATATAATACTTTCCATATCCATTCCATTTATAAGCAAATTTCCTGACTTTGCTTTTCTCGTAGCTTTGAAATATTCTGTAGTGTAAATTTACCACAGGTTCTTTAGCCACTTACCAGTTCTTGAGCACTTGGGTTGTCCCCATATTCTGGATATTGTGAATAATGCTGCAATGAACAAAGGATTGCAAAAGGCTTTTCTGAGTTGTGTTTTTGGGCTACTAGAGCATAATCCTAGGAGCTATATTACTGGGTCAAGGAAGCTCAATTCTAGTTTTTTTTGAGGAATATGTACTTTTAAGGGTAGTAATTAACTTTACATTTTGAAATTTTAAACAGGAGCATTCTTAGTATGTTAGAGTAAGTTATGATACAATTGTGCAAATTTGTTATATTTCTTTTTTTTTTTTTTTTTTTTTTTTGGTTTTTGGGCCACACCCGGTGACGCTCAGGCGTTACTCCTGGCTATGCGCTCAGAAGTCGCTCCTGGCTTGGGGGACCATATGGGACACCGGGGGATCGAACCACGGTCCATCCGAGGCTAGTGCAGTCAAGGCAGGCACCTTACCTTTAGCGCCACCGCCCGGCCCCATATTTCTTTTCATTAGTAAAATCTTTATAAAAGCTCAGAATAATTTATAACATTGAGTATAAATGCATTTTCCAATAGTTTCACTTTGAAGTGGTTGTTATTTCAAACAGGTATTGATGAAAATAGAGTTTTCAGCCTGTAAAATCACTGTTTCACTGTTTCCAATAGCTCTGTAATAGGTTCTAATATAAATTTAGAAATTTATTGAGACGTTTTTAATTTAGTAACTCAGAATATAATATTATCACCGAAGGAATTAGCTGTTATAGCAACAAATAAATTTATTTAAAACACTGACATTTATTATAGGATTTTTGGATTATTTTTCAATGTGTATGTTCAACACAAATTTATTTTTTTCTTGTAGATAATGGAACTTGGACTCAGCTTTGGCTTGTCTCTGAATATCATGAGCAAGGCTCCTTGTATGACTATTTGAACAGAAACATAGTAACTGTGGCTGGAATGATCAAACTGGCACTTTCAATAGCTAGTGGTTTGGCCCATCTTCATATGGAAATTGTTGGTACACAAGGTATGTATTTTCTTTCTAACTTTTCTCCTTGATATAAACTTTAAATTATATTTTAATTTTGTTTGGTTTAGTGCAAGTTATTTCAAATAGAAAGTAACTCTAACATCATTTGATAGGATCCTCAGATAGTACGGTGGGAAGGGCCCTTGCCTTACATATGAGCCATTGATTTGATCTCCAACACTATGGTCTCCTGAGCACCTCCAGGAGTTATCCCTAAACACAGAACTGGAAGTAAGCCATAACCACTTTTGGAACTGGTCCCCTAAACACTAAAGTAAATTAGTAAAGCACTATATAAAGCTTAACATACAATCATACTGTGGCAATCTGTATATGCACATCATTTTGTTTATTATTCATAACATTTTAGCACCTCTGTTTTTCCATTTAACAATATAACTTGCTTTAAGGTCAAATATTAAATTTGAGGTCAAATATTAAATGTTTACATTTAATAATTAAGGTAATTCAAAACCAAAAAATACCCATCATCTATTCATTTAGGTCAGTAGAGACTTATCTCTGAGTCTAAAAGAGTTAAGGAAGGACTGTGCTTTTCAAATTTGGGTTCATGATCATTAAATTTCATTAAAAATTATTGAGGAATCCATAAATTTCTGTGGATGTGGTTTATGTCTATAAGTAGTTGCCCTGTAAATGGATGAAAGTTTAAAATATGTGTTAATTCATCACAAAGAATGAAAACAAGCAGTGCTGGCAGGGATGTGGAGAGAAAGGAACTCTTATCCACTGCTGGTGGGAATGCCATCTAGTCCAATCTTTATGGAAAGCGATATGGTGATTCCTCAAAAAACTGGAAATTGAGCTCCCATATGATCCAACTATACCACTCCTAGGAATATACCCTAGGAACACAAAATACAATACAAAACCTTCCTCACACCTATATTCATTGCAGCACTATTTACAATAGCCAGACTCTGGAAACAATCAACATGCCCTTCAACAGATGAATGGCTAAAGAAACTGTTGTACATATACACAATGAAATATTATGCAGCCCAGGAGAGATTAAGTCATGAAATTTTCCTATACATGGATGTACATGGATTTTTTTTTATGCTGAGAGAAATAAGTCAGAGGGAGAGAGAACGACTCAGAATAGTCTCACTCATCTATGGGTTTTAAGAAAAATGAAAGACATTCTTGCAATAATTTTCAGAGACAAAAGAGAGAAGGGCTGGAAGTTCCAGCTCACTTCATGAAACTCACCACAAAGAGTGATGAATTAGTTAGAGAAATAATTACATTGAGAACTACCCTAACAATGAAAATGAATGAGGGAAGTAGAAAGCCTGTCTAGAGTACAGGTGTGGTTGGGGTGGGGAGGAGGGAGATTTGGGACATTGGTGATGGGAATGATGCACTAGTGATGGGTGGTGTTCTTTACATGACTGAAACCCATTCACAATAATGTTTGTAATCAAGGTATTTAAATAAATATATTAATTAAAATATATATCTGTTAAGTGGGGCCAGAGCAGTGGTGCAAGCCTTAAGGCATCTGCCCTGTGCACTCCAGCCTAGGAAGGACCGTGGTTTGATCCGCTGGCGACCCATATGGTCCCCCAACCTAGGAGCGATTTCTGACTGCATAGCCAATAGTAACCCCTGAGTGTCACTGAGTGTGGCCCAAAAACCCCAAAAAAGAAAAACATGAGTTAATTTACTTAAATATAAATATTAAACAATTTAAACTAATGTAAATACCATTAATAAACTAATGTTTTTTTACTCTTTTTTGCAAATTTCTGTAATATCTGGCATAGTGAATATTTTTTGGTGGAGAGAGAGAATTGGGCCATATCTGACATTGCTCAGTGCTTATCTGACTTTGTGCTCAGGTATCGCTCATTATATAGCTTTTGGGACCATATGTGTGTCAGGGAGCAAGCCAGGGTTGGCAGCAAACAAGGAAAGCACCTTGCTTCTGAAGGATAAGGTCCTATGTCTAATTTTTATACCTTTATTTTATTCAGTCTATTCTAATATGTTATTTTTGGTATAAGTATGTGAAGAAAGTGATAACGTAGAAAATAGGTTCAAGGATCCTTAGGATTCAAACTTTAGGCTCTGTTAATTTCAATTAATTCTGTCAATTTCAACAGAGAAGTCATTATGTCTTGGACTTCAAGGGGTGAACAGAGTCATAACTCCCTCTGTAGACAAAATCATGAGTCAGAGGAATTAAAAACCCCACACAGTCTTGGGTTAAATTATACATGAATCACATACTTATGGACAAAAAAATGCCTCTAAACTGACTATAGAGTAAGGTTTAACTTAAGATTGCTGGTGATCAAGAACTTGGGTCATGGTTATATGAAGGGTCATGTGAAGTTGGGAAAGACATGGACCTACTAAAATCTTTGGGCCATGTTTGAGAACTAATGCTGGGTGCTAAGAGTGTGAAACTTATTTGTAAGAGAATGTTTTCTTAGTCCTCACATGAAAGCAGGAGTGCTAATAACTTTCCCTATTTATCCAATAATGTCTATTAATGGATAGCAAATGTCACCTCGTGCTAAAAGGATTACAGACTTTGTGATGAGTAATAGATAATCATTGTCCTTATGATGCTTTCAGTTCAATTAGAAGAGAAAGGTAATGAGACATGCATTTGAGGAAGCAAGAGAATGTGATAAGAACTGTGAAAAAGGCCATCTTAGATATTCTGATGATGAATGACTTGGAATGCGGAATGGGTGGTCGGAGAAGACCTCTCTTAGGGAGGAATATTTGTGTCAAATTTTCCAAATGATTTATTTTAGAGAGATTTAATTTTTAATAACAACAGTAAATTTTTAATAACTAACAGTAAATGTGGTTTTGTTATGTTTCATAGGTAAACCTGCTATTGCTCATCGAGATATAAAATCCAAAAATATCTTAGTGAAAAAGTGTGAAACTTGTGCCATAGCAGACTTAGGATTGGCTGTGAAGCATGATTCAATACTGAACACAATTGACATGCCTCAGAACCCTAAAGTAGGAACTAAAAGGTTTGTATGTGCTATGACCGATGGCTTGCTTCTAATCATGAATACTGTTTTTATACCTAGAGAGGAGGTAATTTCAAATGAAAAATTATTAGTACACCCAAAGCAAAAAAGTCTTTTTTGGGTCACTGAGAAATCTGTGGCCCAGTAGTTTTATTTTATTTTTTAATAGGCACAGTAAGTATTGGGGAAATTAGAAAGGATTCCCTTGACCTAAGAGATATAGGGTTTCCCTAGCTCTTGAAGCATACTGTCATGGGAACAGCCACAGGTTCCATACAGGTTCTTTCTTATTGGTCCCAGGATAAGTTCTGCCCAGTAATGGCATTTTGGTCATAAAAACAACAGGCATTTGGGTGAGTAGTCTAGTGAAGAAAGAGCAAAGATGGAAGAGAGATGATATAGTACTGTGTTGTGCCACATTCTGAGAATTTGTTTTATAAGAGATAAAAGAAAGAACCAAAAATTCATAAAGCTACTCCAAAGCCTTCATATATCAAAAATCCAAAAAAATCAGGGCTAGTTTTCTATGTTCATTTTCTAAGCAATGCATATATAATATATTTCATTATATAGGTAAGTGAGACTATATATGATGAGATATACTATATTTCCATTATAGTATTTTCCAATATTTCAAAATAATATGAAACATTTGTGTGTTTACCTATAGTTATGTATATAATTAAGTCTCACATACTGATGTCTATTGAAGTAATAAATTTCAACACAATTTCCACATTCAAGGATCAAGATCTCTGAAATTTCAGAGCAAATATGATATAAACAGCAATCATATGTCTGAGAATATTATGATATATGAGATTTCTTTTATATTGTTTTGTTCTTTTGTTTTTGAGTCACACCCAGTGGCACTCAGGAGTTCCTCCTGGCTCTGTGCTCAGAAATCACTTCTAGCAAGCATGGGGAACCATATGGGATGCTGAAATTCAAACCACTGTCCATCCTGGATTGGTTTTGTGCAAGGCAAATGCCTTACTGCTATACGATCTCTCTGACCCTCTATGGGATTTCTTAATCTTTTCTTTGTTATAGCTGCATGGACATTATGCTTTTATTTCTTTTTATTTGAGCTTCAGATCCTTATGCTACACTGGCATAGCTCCAAGGTTATTGACCTTAAATAAGGAAAAAAACTGCAACAATTTAAAGGCCCTTGAGAGTAGAGAATGTCTAAACTAGTATAATTGGCCTCTGAGTCATATTTGAGTTTCCAGGTCAGTCCCTCTGAGACTTTCACTTTGTTTCATGGGACACTTTATTGAGGCCCGACTGACATATTGGCATAGTTTATTCACAATGGGCAGTCCAGAGAGACTGTTCTTTCTCCTATAAATTGAAAGCTTAACATCCATCTAACTATCCTTGCATTAGGCAGTCATAATAGCCTTGTGTACTATGTTCCTTCAACAGATCTAAAACTTTTAAAAAAGCACAGGAAGGGCCTTGAGTTTTCTTCACTCATGATTTCTGAAAATTCCTCAGTCTCTTTTGACAGCCAAATTCAATCACAGCTTGTCTGTTGTAGATTTCTTCAATTAATCCTGTTTAAACAAGATGATTGGGTCATTATATGTTGTTATGCAGTTCTTAGAATCAACATAAAGAAAAATCTTCATTCATAGAAGAAATTTGTGGAATTTCCCTGAGTGCTGTGTTGGAATATGGGCTCTCTATAATGAATAAAAATCTGTTCTTTGCCCTCAAGGAACCTTATGTGGCAATAAACTGTTGGTAGAAATTGCATTCTTTACTCCTACTCAGTGCTTTCCTTATTGAATATCCCCTCTGGCTTGTATTTTTTATGTATTTGACTCCTGGAACAAATGCTTTAATAATGGGTAGAATGACCCCTACATTTGACAACTGTATTACTTAATTTTATTCTACCTGTAGCTCAGATCTACCTGTAAGCTATCCTAATTTATATTGCATATCAGTTTTTAAGGTTATATTTTACAAGTCTGCAGTAAAAGTCATGCAGAAAATCTCATCTGATGCATGTTTTGAAGGTATATGGCTCCTGAAATGCTTGATGATACAATGAATCTGAATATCTTTGAGTCCTTCAAACGTGCTGATGTCTATTCTGTTGGTCTGGTTTACTGGGAAATAGCCCGAAGGTGTTCAGTTGGAGGTAAGGTTCCAGAAATATTCTTTGTGACTTCTTTTTCTTAATTGCCTGAATATAAGATAGTATTTTCTATTTATTCCTTAAGCACTGGATGAAGTCATTTCTACATCTTTTAAAGAATACCACAAAATCTAAAGACTATTTTGGTGCTATCTTTCTAATGGTACTATTAGAGCATTAGTATATTACAATTGCTTAGGTGAGAGGGATGATAGTTATGATCATTCCATAGTGATATTTTCTGAAACATGTTGAAAATTTTTTGTTTGTTTGTATGTAGTTAACTATCCCCACTTAATATAAAAAGTAAGACACGCAGAGGTGTGAAATGACTTACAAGGCAACAGGACTCAAAGTGTGGTTCACAGTGTGTGTGTGTGTGTGTGTGTGTGTGTGTGTTTTCTTTGCTGTGATGAGAAATATGTGGGGGTTAAAGTAAAGGGTAGAGACAAGTGAATATTAACTTTAATTTTACTATTCCTAGCAGCGTAGAAATTAAAAGTGAGGGGAAGAATCTGAGAGGATGAAGCTCTACAAATACTATCTGATGAAATGATTGCATTATTGGGGAAAGTGAAATGCTTATAGATGGCTGAGTTTCACCTTCAAGTGAGATTTTAGGGCTAAATCATGGATTGGCAACTTCCTGAATGTCTAACTCTAGGCAAGTTACTTGGTTTAATTTTATTCATCTGTAAACAAAGGAAAAAATAAAGCTGATCCTTTGGGCTTTGAGAATTTAATGAATTAATTCAAATAATTTGTGAGGTGTATTTGAACAGAATATAGAGCAGCCAATGTAAAACAGCAATCATTTGCATTATGTATGGATGTTATTTTGCTTAACATACATTTTTAAAATTATCTTAAAATCTTAAATTTTTAAACCTTCACGGTTAAAATTGTGTTTGAAAGAGAAAATATTTTTCCTCTTTCATTTGTAGATCAGAGTAAAGCATTCAGGAAGCTGACACTGTTCTCAAAAGCAGTGAGCGTGGGGACAGGAGATGCTAGGTCTGCCACTTCTGAACTATGACCTTGAGAAAAATTCATGATGTTCTTGACCTCATCTTATAAACCTGGAAAAACATGCTATCTTCTTTAGTTAATGGCTTTGTGAAACAATTAGCTAAAACATGTAAAGGGCTTACTTAGGACAGTGCTTGGTAAATGACCTGGTAAATAACCAGTTTCAAGAGGTTTTTTTTTTACACCTTTTTGGTTAAAAATTTTGTTTAAAACTTTTATGATATAAAATATTTTATATTGATATTTGTTCAGATTTATAGAGCTTGTTAAATCTTATTCAACTGTCAAAATAATCCTTTAATAAAAATATGGTCTTTTTCTTCTTTTCTTTTCTTTTTTCTTTTTTTCTTTTTTTGGGGGGCCAAACCCAACTGCACTCATGTTATTCCTAGCTCTGTGCTCAGAAATTGCTCCTGGCAGGCTCGGGGAACCATATGGGATTGAACCCAGATCGGTCCGGGAGATTGCATTTAAGGCAAATGCCCTATTGCTGTGCTATCACTCTGGATAAAATGGTCATTTTATAATTTTATAACATTTTAAACATTATCAAGTAATTTTAAGGAGTATGGGGTGGGTGAGAACCACATCCAGTGGTTCTCAGGGGTTCTCTTGGCTCCTTGGTCCATTGCAGTGCTGGGCATCAATTCTTGCTTAGCAACATGCAAGGCAAGTGCTTACCTCCTCTATTATCTCTCAAGTACCTCACTCAAATTACTTTAAAATTTAATTTTTGAGGGCCTGAGTGATAGCATAGCAGTAAGGTGCTTGCCTTGTATACTGCCGATTTGGATGGACCTGGGTTTAATCCCCAACATCCCATTTGGTCCCATGAGCCTGCCAGGAGTGAGTTATGAGTACAGAGCCAGGAGTAATTCCCGAGTGCTGCTGAGTGTGGCCCCAAAATCTAAAAAAAGATAAAGATTTGAATTTACTTGATGTTTTAATAATTAAAGTTAAGCTGAAATATTTTAGCCTTTTTAGTATTACCTTACATTAGGCTGTTCATCTTCAACTACTTTGGACACTTCTCTGGGAGAATGTCAGGTGTAGAATTTTTTAAGTACAAATGTAAGAAATTCAACTTTTTAGAATTTTGACAATTTTCAAATTAAAACTATTTTGAAAAATTTGATGATAAAATGCACTTTTCGTACAGAGCAATGAGACAGTGCCTTAAAAATCACAGAAAAGAAAAATTAAGCATTGTTTTGAATACATGATAGCAAAAAATTTATATAATTTTCATGATAAGGTTATAATTAGGTATTACAATAAAGAAATGTAATATCTATATACAATTATATGTTAATAAATTAATGGTTATTTTAAGAGTTCATATAGCACTATAATTTTATTTCATATACATCTAATTATAAAAATGATTATTTTGATAATGTAAAATTTCATAAAGTTACATAATAACTATTCAACTGAGATTTTACATTAAATTCTTGCTGGAAAACTGACTTTCCAGCTTCTGAGGCATTACTTGTGATTAGAAGATTTAGAAGATTAGAATATTTAATTGGTATTAATTTAATTTAATTTTGAAATTAGTATCTTATCTCTTTATATCAAAATTATGCAAATTTAATTAGATGAATGGAACTTGTTTTGTAAAATTATGTAATATTATAGGTATTAGATTTCAAAATAAGAAGTTATATTCATATACTAGATTATGTTCACCACTAATTTTTGCCCATTTCTTATAGGAATAGTTGAGGAGTACCAGTTGCCTTATTATGACATGGTGCCTTCAGATCCTTCTATAGAGGACATGAGGAAGGTTGTTTGTGACCAGAAGTTTCGACCAAGTATCCCAAACCAGTGGCAAAGCTGTGAAGTAAGGCTATTTTCTTATGTGTTAATTTCCTTTTATGTTTTTTTTTGGGCCACACCCATTTGATGCTCAGGGGTTACTCCTGGCTAAGTGCTCAGAAATTGCCCCTGGCTTGGGGGGACCATATGGGATGCTGGGGATTGAACCGCGGTTGCGATCTTTCCTTGGCTAGCGCTTTCTAGGCAGACACCTTACCTCTAGCGCCACCTCGCCGGCCCCCTTTTATGTTTTTAAGTAAAGTTTCAGTGAGGAGTTTCAGAGAGCATATAATTCTCTCTTCTTTGTAGTCTTCAATTCTTCCTATGTAAGTAAATTGCTTTGTACTAGACTTCAAGATTTGATTTTTTTTCAGGTGTATATAATATGTAATGTTTCATACTATAAAATTTCATGGCAGTAATACACCTTGAAATTACAGTGACTAACCACAACAAAACTATTTATTGCAATGCAAAAGTTAGGATTTTTTTTTAAAGGCATCTCTATTCTCTGTGGTGACTCAAGAATCAATAAGACTGATTTTTCTCTTGGAATACTACTTTCTCAACACAGTTTCTAGAGCTTTGGGATAGAAGAGGATGCAATCACTCTTTAATGCTTTGGCCTCAAGTAACACGCATCATCTCTATTCAAAGTAGAGTATCAGAACTAGGCACATGATCACATCTAACTTCAAGGTGGCTGGGAACCGTGAGAACATAGGTAAACTTGGTAGGTAGTCAATGCTTTTGTCACACAGAAGACTGCAGTTTCATTTATCTTGCAGTTTTATTAATCTTTAGTAAATTATTACTAATACCAAGTACAATATATCTGAATTTATTCTCTCATAAGAAAAACTACCGTATGGCAGTGACCATTGTTTGTTTCCTTTCTGAACAACACACATAATCACGATAATATCTTATCTTAATATAGTGAGCACAAAATAGAAGTTTACTATAAATGCTAAGTTTGCTTATTTTTCTTTCTCACAGGAGAAAGAAGGTGCAGAAGAGCAATAAACCATGTAGTTCTAGGACTGCTTTATGTTTTTAATATTCCCAATTCTGTTACTATTTATTTTATATATGTAACTATGTTATGAATATTTAAATATAATATTTGTGGTTTTTTTTTATGTGAAATTGTTTAGTTGAGGAATCATTTTATATGAATTGTCTTTTGTCCTATCCATTCCCTTCTATGTTCTACTCAGCTTTTTGTTTTGTTTTGTTTTTTTGGCCACACTCTCAGGGGCTACTCCTGGCTATGTGCTCAGAAATCGTTCCTGGCTTGGACGACCATATGGATGCCAGGGATCAAACTGAGGTCCATACTTGGTCAGCTGGGTGCAAGGCAAATGTGCTACCACTGTTCTATCACTCTGCCCCCTACTCAACTATTTTTCTATTTAACACATTATATAATTACAATGAAAACCTTTTTCATTTTGTTATCAAATTTAAAAATAGGATATTCCAACAGAACCACACAACTTGAATCATCTTGTTCTGACTCATGAATTTAGGGGGAAAATAAAAATAAATGATACCAGGACCAAACAACCATATGAACATTGAGTGGAAATAAAAAATGATCAGACTTAAACACCAAACCCAAAGTCAACAACAGAACTGATACCCTATCTACAACAAGCTATACACAGGGGAAACAGTTACACATTAACACTCCCGGGGGCAAAGGAGAGAGATATGGGACACATCTTGGGAAAAGGATTGGAGGGTGGACAACCCTGGTGGTGGGAATGGCCCTGATTGATTGTCACAATGTACCTTAAATATTACTGTGAAAGATTTGTTATTGGTCACAATAAAAATTATTAAAAAAATAAAATAAAATACAGAAACAGAAAAAATAGGACATTTTCAATATCTTCAAATATTCTGTTCCTCTGAGAGATTATTTTTTATCAAGTTTGAAAATAGGACATTTCACAATGGTGATGGGAATGTTGCACTGGTGATGGGTGGTGTTCTTTACATGACTGAAACCCAAACACAATCATGAATGTAATCAAGGTGTTTAAATAAAATAAAATATATTTAAAAAAAAGAAAATAGGACATTTCCAATATCTTAAAATATTTGGCTCATTTGAGAGATTAATAAATAATTATTATTTTTCAATTAATACTATTAAATGAATAATTATTTTTCTTTTGTGTTTATATGTTTATTATTCATTGTATGGTTATAACACAATTTCTTTTTCCCACTTTAGTGATTTTTTAATTTCTATAAAACAGTACTATAAAGTGTCTGAATAAGAATTTAAGAAATAGCAGCTGACCCAGGTTCAACACTCTGCTAGGAGTGTTCCCTGAGGGCAAAGCCAGGAGTAAGCCCTGAGCAAAGCTCAATATGACTCCAAAAACAGTCAACAAATTTAATTAGCGAATGATACAATAGATTGTATGGATACCCATGGAGAGGATCATGTCTCCAGATGATGGGACTTGTCTACATGTCCCATGTCTCTTTCTTATAGTAGTTTCAAGGACTTCCAGTATCATGCTTGCAAAAGTCGTGATAGATTTTATTCCTAAAGCTTTGTGTGTTTTAACTTTAAGGATATTTGCTGTAGGGGTTCTTTGAAAACTCTTAATTGGATTTTAAAAATCTTACTTAAAAATTTTTGCATTGTATTTTATTGTAATTGAAGTAGCATGGTTATAATAGTTTATAATGTTAATATTTAATTTTCAGTGTAAAAGTTATGGATCATCATTGAAGTGCTAAAGACTCTCCACTCCCATCCTTATGCTGTTTCTATTTTTAAAATTTATTTATTATTTATAAGAGAGTACAGTATAATTGGTTCATATTTGCAATGCTGCTACTGTGCTCACCACAGACAGCCACAATCTCAAAACTTTCTATGGGGTAATCATAATCTGATATATTTTTGCTGTAGATCTAGTCTCTTGTGATGTTAGATTTTCATTATTAAAGTCATCATACATTCTGAGACTATACTAGAGTTAGCATAGTGATTTTTATATAGTACATTTCTGATATATGGACTTTTTACTCATTTTACTTAGTATTTTATTCTTTTGTTAATTTTGATGCCCAGTTTTGAAAATTCATTGGAGAATTTTTAGATTTGGTGTTTTCATTATATTTTGCCTTTTTCACATCTATTTGTCATATTTGTGCCCTCTGAAGTATAAGTATTTATTTATTATCCACTTTATTGACTCCAGTTTCAAATACGTTTTGTATGGCATTTAATTTACCCAGATAGTTTGAAAATCTTTTACTTGTCATATATTTGAAGTTATTTTATTGGTACTCTTTCCTTTTTAAAAAAATGTGGTATTTTTTCATTTGTGCTTTAGATTTCCTATTTGTTTTCATAAGATGTATTTTTACCTATTTTGCAATTTAAACAATTAAATTTTGTTTAAAAATTTGATATATATGTTTTTTCTGCTTATTGATTCAAATAACTGTTTTATATTATCTTTTGCATCTTCATGTGCTTATGAATTTTATTGGAGCTCAGTTGTATTGCTGTTTTTAAAGACTGAGTTTGACTTTTTCTCTTTATCAAGACTTGAGAATTGGAAATTTTTCTCGCAAAGTTTCATTCTTGGAGAGATTCATTTTAGATCCAGGAATTTTTAAATAACTCATTCTGAACCTTCTTAGTGTTTTGCATTGTGTTTCCTGTTTTTCAAATATTGAACATATATTCTGAAGTTCTAATCTGTGCAATCATCAGATGCTAGAAGAGAAGCTGACCTGCCTGAGTGCTTTCTTACATTTCTCAGATAGATGCATTCTAATCTTTTTCCTTTCTGAGTATTTGACATTTTATTCTCTATTTCTGAAATTTTGTTACTTTTACATTAGGTAATTGCTTAGGCTATTTATCATTACATTGATGATTTTTTTAGAAATGTATTCACTTGTTAACATTCAGATGTATATATACAGAAGAATGTATGGCAAATTTCCAAACCACCTTAATATTATTTTTGTCTTTCAAATCCCCCTTTTAAGTCTCCCTTTGATGAAGTTGTTTCACCTTCACCAAAATCAATACGTCAAATTTTCAGTGAAAAGTATCCTGTTACGTGTGAGCCAAATTTTCTTTCAATATTATTTATTTATTTATTTTTATTCAAGTTTAGCATCTATTCCTAGGTCTGTTTTACCTGTCTTCTTAATTTTATGCAGGTAGCTAAAGTCTTGCTATTTTTCTTTCTTAAAGGCACTCCGAGTCATGGGAAGAATAATGCGTGAATGTTGGTATGCCAATGGAGCAGCCCGCTTGACAGCCCTTCGTATAAAGAAGACTATCTCTCAACTTTGTGTCAAAGAAGACTGCAAAGCTTAACAATGACAGTTGTGCTAGAAGCAATCACTTTCAGTTTTCATTTCCATTTTCCCTCTTTATGTGAATGTTTTTGCTTCTTGTTATTTTTTGTTCTACCTCAAAGATACTGCAGTACAGTGTTTTAGTGCCCATATTTGGAATGGCCAAAATTCCTAAAGTTGAGCATGGTCAGGTATTGATGTCTTTCAATCTCCATAATATCTCTCATTGTACTTTGTAAAACAATACATCAACTCATATTTTTATTTAATATAGATGATATTACAAAGGTATAAAATAAGCTATGTAAAATAGTAAAATTGTTAAGGTTTATTTTACTTGAATCAAAAGCACATGAATGAATAGAAAAAGTGTTTTGCTTGTTTTCTGAGATGAAAATGTTCATCAAGAATGTGAATCAGAGTATATTATATCAAAGCAAAACTTTAGATTACACAATATGTTTTTTATCTATTTTTTAAATTAAGCACCTTTTAAAAAAATTAAATACTGCTCGAAACCTTATCATATAAATACGTTTAAGTGGGCCTGCTTTGCAGAAAGGTGGAAGCAAGGTCAATTTTTACTTCTTGATTTTCTCTACCCTATTCTGTTCACAGTTTTTCCTCTTCACAGTCTTACCAGCGGACCCCAATAGTCAGATCGTTAGATTAAATGTTAATCAATTTCTGTTGATCTTTTCTTCTTAGAAATTTCAGTAACTGTTAGGTGAGTTTTTTTCTGAACATTTCTAGACATTAGTTAGGTATCAGGGTGCTTTGTCAATGTTTTCAAGATGCAATTCTGAAGTACCTCCTACTTTTGTACAAATACATTTTAAGAGAGAATAGAAAAGGAAGAATATATTTTGAGAAAAAAATAAAAAAATATTTACATAAATCAAGCTCTACTAAGGATATCAGGAATTATAAATAAATTATATTCCAGACCCTTTCAAAATTTGAGTGAGTATAGATGATAATTTGATGACTCATGGTAGTTTTGCCTTTAATTTCCTTCTTGTGCAGTAGTGATGAATTTTTATTAATGGATAGAACATTATATATTTGATTCAAATCTATAATTCTAGCCCGATAAAGGAGATTTTCATCATATCTCATGTTGTTTTTATGTTTCTTACTAAATATGTCCCATTGCACTTTTTGGCTGAGATGATCCAAAATCAAAAATTATCTTTGAAAGGTCCTTTGGAAAATAATACCACAATTAGTATATCAAGTACTCAAGAGTAGAGAACTATTACTTGAATTTCATTATACTGGGTTTCCCAAATTAATATACGGTGGTACCCTTTTTTTATTAAGAGAAGGGAAGCCTTTACTATCTTACATTTTGGTGTTTTATATAACAACTTGGGGAACAGTGTTGTGAAGGATATTTCTATGTATTTTCACATAGAGCATAATCTAATGATTATCATTTGTTTCAATACGGAAGTATGTTACTGAATCCATCTTCATTTGATGGGGTTGAGACATCAGATGCCGCTGTAGTTTGTACATATTTAACTCTCATTCAAAAGATTATTCATTAATTTAGTAATGATGTTGTCTCCTGTATATTCCTTGCCATGATATTGGGTGACAGAGAATTTAAAAAAGAATAGGTTCTACTTTCAGGAATCTAAAATACAACGTAAGAATAGTAATAGGGATATGGTGGGGTGGGAAAGAGAGTAAATTGAAAGATACAAAGTAGAATGTCTTAATTATAACAGTGCTTTTAAACATTATTTTCAGTGTGTATTGAATTAAAAATTATTTTATTTGGTTATTCCAAACAATTTAATTATATAATCAATGTTTGAGAATTTTTTTGTGAAGGAATTTTAGAAGAGCATATGAGACTGAAGTAGTTCTGCTACTACTATTTCCTTGATTTCTCCTAGATTATATTTGCATATATGAATATGAAATTATTTATTTACTATGGTTGTACTATAGTATTAAATAAATAATATTTCCCATTTTATTCTCATGTACAAGGTTAATATACTTATTTATTTTTTAAGAGAGAAGGATCTCACATCTCCATTTTCTTTGTTATGCTTTATAATTTATTTGAGGCTGTCCACATGTAAGTTAATATCTTTATTGGTTCAACTTTTATTCTAGGGAAATATTCACATATGTTGATATGTTTCCTGTTTTATTTTGAGGAGAGAGTTTGTATGTCTTGGTTAAATATAATTTCTAACTAAATTATCTTATATTAGAATTAACAAGTATGTTTTTTAAGAAAAGGGGTCGATGGAGAAAATGACAAAACTTAAAAGTTCACATTTTTCTTACATTTTTTTGTTTTTATTTTGGGCCCACACCCACTGGTACTTGGGTTACTCCTGGCTCTCTGCTCAGAAATCACTCCTGGCAGGCATGGTGGACCATATGGGATGCCGGGATTTGAACCATCATTGGTCCTGGGTCAGCACTTGCAAGGCAAATGCCCTACCGCTGTGCTAGCTCTCAGGGCCCCTAAATTTTTCTAAAATTTTAACATTATTATTAAAAAAAGAAAAATACTAACAGAAATCATCATGTTTAGAGCACAAGAAAAATATTCTGTATATACCTATGCTGTTAAACTTTGTTTCTGGTAGTCTGATTGTGTAATATTTATTTATTTAAAATTGTCTTATAAGCAAAAATATTTTTTCTAAACCCAAATTTAGTGTTTTCTGCTTTTTTAAATATGTTGAGTATAATATAAAGCTTGGTAAAATGCTACTATGACAACAATGCTAACAACTCAGCATGAGTTTATTGCCTTATAAGCTATGCTATGCATTTAAGTGTGTAATTGGTACACAGATTTTGTTGTATGCTTTATTCTGTGTCTAAAATATTTGGCATGTCACATCAAGAATTCTTAATTTATGTTCTGACTTGAAAGTTAAGTGAAACATGACTGTGTCGTGCACTATTTTAGGCGTAGCACTTGCTTTTCATCTTGATACTTTCAATTAACTTTGCATTTTAAATTTCTATGATTGTGTGAAAATAGTAACCAGATTGCAGAATCTGAAGAACTCAAAAATCAACTTTTGTTTTAAAATGAAATTCTACAAGAGATTCATTAGGTTATAAGTTCCATCATAATTATTATTTTCAAAGCTTTTATAGTCAAAACATTAAACAAAAGCAAACAATGATTTCTACTATGCTGGAATTTTGCCACCATGTAATTTCTTGGGCAGAGATAACTCAGGGATATCTTAAGAACTTATGCAAAAGTACCAGGAGCCCTCTCCATAAATCATCTGAAACCAAGGAGCCCACTTTTGCCATTATAAAAAGTTCAACTGAAAACAGTTTGTCATTTACAAAAATAATAGCCTTAATTATTTCAAATAAACATAGAAATGTATTTTGTTTAGATAAATTTATTTAAAGAATGGATAGTTTACTTCTCCTAAGGAAATTAAAGTATGACAGCAAGTAAATTAAGATCATGGCAATTATTGTTTTTCTTCAGTAACTAAATAAATTTAAATAAATGTTAACTATTATTTAATAGTTAAATATTTATTTATCAATTTAAATATTAACTAAATAATTTAAATACATTTACAAATGCAACATTTTAAGTTACTTGGAAATATCCAAGATTTAGTATATTAAAATGATATCTTTGTGGTCTTCAAATATGTTCTAAATATCTCCATTTTGTGAAACACTACTAAGTATGACAATGTTTTGTTCACTTTCCTCATAAGCTAAGACTTATATGGAATTTATACAATATTTAACAGAAACAGAAAGCACCTTAGTTCCAAAGATTTCTAAACAAAGAAAAGGTTATTTGGGATTTTAAAAATTCATTAAAATATTAAATATAATTTCGCAGGTGATATTTCCTTGGTTAAGACACTTCACATTGCCTGCGGCCGACCTGCGTTTGATCTCTAGCACCCCATATGATCCCTTAGCCCCTCTAAAAGTGGACAGGAGTAAATCCCAAGCCCTGTTGAGTATGGCTCCAAGACAAAGCAAAATAGTAAATAGAATTTCTATAAATTTTCATTGTTAAAATGCAAAATTTCAGATTTCTACTTCTTTTCTTTTAAATTTTCTTGTATGTGGTATTTTTTTCATGTTTTAAAATATATTTTGACCTGAATAATTCTAGATATGAAGCAAAAATCAAAACAACATTATAAAAGTATCTTTCATTGTAAATTAAAAAATAATTAAATCTTTCTTTATCCCCCTTTTTTAATCCTTCTAAAGAAAAAGGGAGTCTTTGGTGTTGTTTTATATTTTTAAACTTTTTTGTTTGTTTTTTCTGTTTTTGTTTTTGTACCACATCATATGTGATGCCAGAGATAAACTATAGTTGACCATGTGCAATTTAAGCATCTTCCTTGCTGTATTCTCACTCTAAACCCTTAAAGAATACTTTTATATTATAAATTATTTTATGTGTCACTAACAGACTAAAAATTAGACTGGGGTTCCGGAGTGGTAGCACATTTGTCTTGCCCGCAGCTGACCCAGGAAGAACACAGGTTCCATCCCAGGCATTCCCTATTGTCCCCTGAGCCAGGAGCTATTTCTGAGTACGGAGTCAGGAGTAACCCCTGAGCACCACCAGGTGTTACCCCCTAAAAAGGCCCCTAAATTAGAATAAGAATTGTAATTGATATTATACATTTGTTTTATAATTCAATTTTCAAAAGTTGTAGATGAAGAAGCCAAAGATTAGAAATTTATTCCTTGTTCCTAGCAAAATTCCCACCACAGCATTTCACCATATTCAATTAAAAGTGTTAGTATGCATATAAACAGACCTTGTATATATAATCACATAATATGCCATTTAATGGAGATGATAAAGTGTCATTTCTTCTTTAATCAGTAAAAATAAAAACAACTAAAATATGCTAAGATTTAAAAACCAACCTCTAGGGTATTGGATACGCTTGGAATTTGTGAGAGTCTACAATTAAAATATTTTATTAAAGAATTGTGATTTATGCAGTTATTGGTAGTTGAGTTTTAGGCATATAATGTTCTAGCACCAGTCTCACCCTTAATATCAACTTCCCTTCACCACTGTGCCAAAGTTCCCTTTCACACTCATATCCAACCTGACCATATTTTAAAATTTGGTAGTTATAGTTTGGATCTCTTGTTTTCAATGTTGTTAAATTTGGTTTGGATAGACAGCTATAACACTCCCCATAGAACTGATGTTCTCAAGGCCCTTGACTCCTGCTTTCCTATTCTTTCCCTTTCTCATCTATCCTCTTCATTCTCTTTTCTTTGTCCATATCCTTCTACAGTCTGGAGTTAAGGGTAATCTAGGCATTCCCCCTTTACTACATTGTATACCTGTATCCCTTCCTATAAGGATTATTTTTTCTTCTTTATGTGTTTGAATGGGAGTGAAACATTATTTGGAAATCAAATTTTAACCTCATTTCAAAACTTATTATTTTCTATTTGTATTGTTTTTCATTAGTTTTTCATCAGTATTCATTTTCCTATGTAATACTCATTTCTTACACTTTTAGACTTAAAAAATCTATTTGCTGAATTTTCACAATTCCACCTCACTTTATGCTTCCTGTTCTTTCATAGACTTCGAGCTGTGGTCTGGATTGCTGTAGACTGAATTTAAGATGTTAATTTACCATTCCTGTGTGTGAGATTGTCTCCTACTTTTCCCAGTAATTTTGTACTAAAAAGTTTGAAGAAGGTATATGTTAATTACAGATTTTTGATATTTAAAAATCTAGGTATATTATAAAGTTTAACATAAAAAATTCTAGGTAGTTTTAACATAAAGGCTGTCTCCTTGACCTTAGTGCTAAATTCTACTAAAAGATGATGAATGTGGACATTGAGAAATATATATCTCATAATGTGGTTGGTCAATTTATATCAGCAATCATTGTGAAGATTTATATTTCAGTTTATTGCTCTGTTTTTTGACCATATTTTAAAATGAGCCATTATTCCATATTTTTAAAAAGATATTGACATTTAATCCCCATTTAACATTACTTCTAGTAGAACTGCAATTTGATAAATTATGAGCTCTACTTATCCTAGATTTTAGCATTTTTAGATATGACTTTCTTTCCTGACCACTGGTTTATGTCATTCTTCTAGAAACATTTCTGTCTATTGAAAACAGTTTTTAATATAATATTTAATCTAGACTGCAATAACCTGAATGTTAACATAGCCACTAATATTTGAAATGTATTAGATTGGACTTATACCAAATACGTTACCAGCTGAAGAGCAAATAGGCTCTGAAATCTAACCTACATTCTTCAACTAAGAAGTATTTTTTATATGTTTTTGAAAAGCACATTATGTGTTTATTTAATCTTCATAAAATATCTCTGCTTATACCTGTTCTAAAACTGAGAATATAATTACCAATGGTTCTTGATATCTCTAAATTGAATAATAAACTTAAAAAATACTTTGGATTTTTACCCAATATTTGGATATTATCAATGATGAGTAGAGAAAATGGGTTTATGTTTGTTCAGTTGGTTAGATTTTTTTTTAACTCAGACCTTCTGTATGATGACCCTGATTTTGAGATATCTGCTAAATTATCATTCTATGTGCAGATTTATTTATTGGCTTTGTCTCTGAAGAGCTGATTGTATGTACTTTTAAGATTTGTCTAATTTAAGCAGGCAGAGAGTAAGATTTACAAATATCTCCATTTTTTTTCCAAAGGGCTAAATACTAGTGTAGTATTTTTTAAAAAAAAATACAGCATTTCTATCTTTACTAAAGTTGGGATATCTGAAAAAAAAATGAAGTGAGGATATCTGAACCAAAATGTTAAATTCTAGTTCATTTCCCCAATGATTAGTGTCAAGAACTTGTACTCTTCTGAACCTAGACTGGAAAAAATTATTCATACATAATAATTGTTTCAGGTTTTAAATGTCCTAAAACCAGAAAATTAGATTCAGATCTAAGAAAAAAAAAAGGGGGGGGGGGTTGAATTGACTTACAAAGTACTAATACTAATTATACTTTTCTGGTAATGTGACTTTTTCTTATACCTAAGAACATATTACAAATGTCAAAACCACTGCATTTTGACATTGCAAAACATGTCTTGAACTCTTGAACTACTGTGAAAAGAATCACTGTTGTAAAGACTAATTGCAATCCGCTGATCTTCTATATGTGTATAAGATATTGTCTTTCAACAGACAGGCCACAAATGAATGTATATAAAGAATATGAAAACATTTTAAAAGAAATTAGGCAACAAATTCTATAAAATAAATAGTAATTTTAGTAGTAACAATTTTATTGTTGAAGGTGTACAGAATTTCAAATTCCAAAGATAAAGAATGATATCTAGATGGTTGTTAATTTCAAGCCTGTGAAAATAAAGATTTTATATTGATAGCTATTTGTTTATAAATAACACTTTAAAATTTAGTAAGATCAGTGATAGCCTTCATACCAAAATGTTTCATTTCACCAATAGCAAGTCATACAAAATATTTATTTTAAAGCTTTTTAAATTTTATTGCATAACTATGAGCTGCCTCCAGATGTAAATATTTACTTGCCTAAGTGTTATATTTTTATGTATGCACTTCATGAAAATGTATTGTTTTGTATAATAGCGAAGATAATGAATTAAGCACTCCTTGCACTTCTTTCTGTGATGCATAGAGAGCTCTATTTTAAATAAAAAAGAAAATGGATTACAGTTTGGTTTTTATACAATTTTGTTCTGTTGTTTTTGTTTTATTTGTATTGGTATGTATACTGTATATGGATACTGTTTTGGGAACTTAAATATTGACTGCAGTTGAATTTTGCTTCCTTTCTTCCTGGAAGAGGTACTTATTTCTACAGTCCTTTCTTCATATGTCACTTTAGAACAATCCTTTGTTTTAGTTATTCTATAGCATAAGCATTCATTACATACATTTAAGAGTATTGGTATTTAATGAAAGATCACTTAATTGGCTTTGGTTTCACCGGACTAGTTTCCACCACCGTTAAAATGATACATTTTTAAATTCTAGATCAATCTGAAATTTCATTTTCAGTCTTCTTGCAACTACTTTAGCTACAACTTTAGAGCCCTACTGCTTCCTGTTTGGTCTTTGAACTTGCCAGACACTAGCCTTTCCCAGGAAATTTATTGCCTCCATTTGAAATCTTCCTCTAGATGTTTGTATGGCTTATCTCTTATATCACACAATGGGCATTTTTTGCAATATATATTTATATAATTTAAATACAGATATTTTGTTTTGAGGCCACAATTGGTGGTGCTCAGGGGTTACCTCTAGGTCTACTTAAGAAATCACTCTTGGAGGTGCTTGGAACCACATAGGATGCTGAGGATCAAATCCAGTTCAGCAGCATGCAAAGCAAATGTCCTCCTGTTGTGCTATTATTGCTTCTGCCCTTCTTTCTTTCCTCCTCCTTCTCAGTTTCCTCTTCCTCTTCCACTTTCTTTTCCTCTTTCTCCTCTTCTTCTTTTGTTTTGGAGTCACACCCAGCAGCACTCAGTGTTTACTCCTGCCTCTGCGTTCAGAATTCACTCCTGGAAGGCTATGGGATGCTTGGGATTGAACCCAGGTTGGCCCCGTGCAAAGCAAGTGCCCTCCCCACTGTGCTATTTCTCCGGCAGCTCTTGCCATATTTTTTATCCATCTCGCTTGATATAATTTCCTTTATAGCACTCTTCTTTGACTAACATATTTATGGTATGTACTATATGTATCACAGTGACTACATTTTGAAATAGGAATTATTCCACTTACATTTGAAAATGTAGTTTTATTACTTTTTTTATTAAAAAATTGGTAGCTGGGGCTGGAGATGTAGCATGGAGGTAAGGCATTTGCCTTCCATGCAGAAGGACGGTGGTTCGAGTCTCTGCATCCCATATGGCCCCCCGAAGCTGCCAGGAGCAATTTCTGAGCATAGAGCCAGGAGTAACCCCTGAGCAGGCCGGGTGTGACCCAAAAAAAGCCAAAAAAAAAAAAATGGTAGGGTTGTTGGGCCACACCTGGAAGTATTTAGTGCTTACTCTTTCCTCTTTCCATATCACTCTGTTCCTACTCAAGCATCACTCCTAGAAATGTTTTGAGGGCCATATGTGATGAAAAGAATCAAAACAGTTTTGGCCACATGCAAAGCAAGTTCATTAACTTCTGTATTATCTCTCTGGCCTTTATTAATTGATTTTTCTTCATTTTAAAAAATTGAATCACCATGAGATGGACAGTTACGAAGTTGTTCATGATTGAGTTTCAGTCATAGAATATTCTAACACCCACACCTTTACTAGAATACATATTCCACCACCAATGTCCTTAGCTTCTTTCCTGCATTTAACCCACCCTCACCCCAGCCTACCTCTATGGTGGGCACTTTTATTTTTTCCTTCATTATTAATTTTTATTTCTTTATTTAAAAAATTTTGGGCTTTGAGTCACACACAGCTGTGCTCAATATTAGTCCTGGTTCTGTGCTCATAAATCACTCCTGTTTTCCTGCTCAGGGGAAACACGTAGAGCTAGGAATTGAAGCTGTGACAGCAACATAGAAAACAAGTGCCTTAATCTTTATATTATCTTTCTAGCATCTATTGAATTTTTAATAGAAGTTTTGCATTATAGCTTGTATGTTTATATGCAATTCTTTAAGATGCTCAATATCTTTTTATGTGCTTATTGGTTTACTCACATCTTTAGAGAAGTGTCCACATCCTTTGCCTAGTTTTAATTGAGATGTGATTTTATATCATTGAGATTAATAATACATTCTTTTGCATGGTGAGAAATACTCTATTTAACTCATTACTTTATCTGCTAAGTATATGCAATATTTAGAGATAATTTTAAATCCAGTCAAGAATAGTTTAAATAAAAATGAAAAGATACCCAACTGACTGGGAAATATACTTACATAATACTTCAGAAAAGAGCAGTACAATATTAACAAAACAATAACCCCACCAAAAATCATAAAAGAAATGGACAGTTCCATGAAGACTTACAGATAAATAGATGAAAATGTGCTCTTTGGCTCTTGGTACCAGTGAGTGAAAAGCAAATTAAAATATTACCTCACACCACTGAGAATGGTATATATAATCCAGATGGAAAACATGCTAGCAGGACTGAGGCAAGATAGAAACCTGTTAACTATTAGTGGGAATGTCACCTTATTCAGATTCTATGAAAATCAATATAGAGACCTCCAAAAGAAAAATTTAACAAGTAATTCTACCTCAGCATATTTGCCTGAATACAAAAATATTAATTTGAAAATCACCTATGTTCATTTTATATTTAAGTACAATATCCAGTGTAAAGAATCAACCCAAATGTCCAACAATATGTTAATGGATAAAGAAATTATGATATATGTGATATATAAGTATATATCACACACAATAAAATGCTATGTAGCAACAAGAAGTTAATATTTTGTTCACAACAAGAAATAAATTGGTGCCCACATCTAGTTCACAACAACTTGGAAGAAATTGGCACAAAATGAGCTAGAGTAGAAGGACAAATGCAGTATCTCACCCATCCATGTAATACAGATGAAAAGATCACAGATATGGACAATAGCAATTGATAATAAACCTTGGATCCTAGAACAAAGACCTGAGACTACCTAGCCTGGGGGAATGAAAAAAGAAATTTCAGGGTCGATTGAATTTAACTCAGGAACATACATAGAAAGTTTAGAGCACTGTAGGTGGTGATTAACAGATGTAACAGTATGTATCTGAACCATGAATAGTCAATTAGTAAAATATGGGGGAATAGGTAGGCTGGAAGGAAGATCAAATCAGAGGTGATATGAGACAGAGGTAGAAGGTCATAGGAACCTGTGTCTTTGTAGTCTATAGCAACCTGTACATCGGTACCATAAATTAGAATATTATTATCACACTATAACCTAAAGCAGCATTTTCAACCACTGTGCCGCAGCCTAGTAGGTGTGCCATAAGATATTGTCTGGTGTGCCATGGAAAAATTCCAATTTCATCCATATCATGCGGCTTCAGCTCAAAATAGACCAATTGTTAGATTATTTAATAATAAAGTAATTATAAAATAATTTATTTGTGTTTATTTGATTTCTATTCAAGAGAATTACTTTATATATAGTCAATGTAGGCACAGAGTTACATTTTTTTAACCTTTTCTAATGATGGTGTGCCTCGTGATATTTTTTCATGAAAAAACTATGCCTTTGCACAAAAAGGTTGAAAAACACTGACTTAAATTATAGTCTAAAAATTTAGCCAAATTTATAGTGTTCACTCCCAAACAAATTATGAACAAATGAAGTTGCTTTCTTATTTACATCTTTACAGCATTAATGTCTTTCTAGAACTCAGCATAGGATAAGCAAAAGCCTTCACTGACTTTAATTTTCTACTTGCATATGGTGTTTTAATAATTTTTTCATTTGGGAGTAAATTTTGCTACTAAGTGTTCTTATTATCTTAAATAAGTACTATCCAGATCTATAAGTCATATTTCTGTTTTAGTAATTATAGTTGAATAATTGGAACACTTTGATACTGTTTCTTCTCTTTCCCACTTTCACCCTTCAAATTCCACACCCACCATCTACTTCCCACCCTCACAATAAGGATTCACTAAAGTTATGAAAGCAAAAAAAAAAAAAAAAAAAGACCTTTTGAGCTATGTAGTTTGGAGGCTATGATAACTTCTCTCAGTATCCCATATGGTCCATTAAGTACCTCTAGGAGTGTTCTCTGTTTATAGATCCAGTTATAAACCCTGAGAACATGATTGAGTATGGGTCTCAAAACTAAAAAACAAACAAACAAAAAACCAAACAGAAACAAAACAAATCTACAAGAGTGAGCTTAAATAGTTTTTTTTTAAATTTTTATTTTGACCAAAGTGGATTACAAATCTTTCATAGTAATTTTCTAGGTACATAGTGACATTGAATCAGGGGCATTCCCACCACCAATGTTTTTTATCTTATGATTGATTCTTGGGGATTGGGTGGGATATTACGAAGACAAGATATTTTGGAGCATTTTAGAAGCAAGATTTTAAAGAAATGCTTTTAGAGTTTTATATAATGTAATCGTTTATTGTAGGCAAGAAAAATTATTGAAATTGTATTTAAACAGTTTATATATATACTCAATGTGGATATTTTTCTGCTGATCTTTTTTTGTGGCTAATAGTGTATCTAACAAAAGTAACTTTAATCAATTAAAATTTAAATAACATAAGTTTTTCCCACTCAAATATTACTGAATGTGTATTTATCAAACATGATATTAAGTGTTATATACTATAATAGTATAGTGATATTATAATAGTTATATAGTATAACAAAGATTGTATGTACTTCTAAAGGACAGTGCTTTTTTGTGTTTTAAGAGGTTATATATGACAATGAGTCAAGTATATAAATAGGTATTTAATATTAGAATCAAGTAGAAATTTGATGCTACTGGTAGGAAAAGTTCATATACATAAAACAAACAAGGATATCAACCATAGTAAAGAAACTATGCAAAGGCAGGAATGATGCTAGCAGGAATGATGCTAGCAGAGTTTGTGAAAGGTGCACATTATATTATTTAACACTTAACATTAACTTTGAAAAAGACAGAGGATTTCAATACAGGTGATGATGTGAAGTTGGTAGATAAGATAGACAGTATAAAAGTTACTTTCTTCAGAGATTCATCAAAAAAATTGAATATTGCACCATAACATATGTATCCTCACTGATAAATTTCATAAGAAAATTTCATAGAAACTATTTATAGAACACTTGCTTAGCGACTTAGGAAATTATACTTGATTACTCTTTTGAGTGTTACTCAATTGTGCTTGAAATTGTTCATTTGAACTTTTATAAACAAGAAGCAGGTGGGTAAATACAGGTACTGTTTAATATTTACAAATACATTCCAAAAATGAATATCAACTTTTTCTTCTTTTTTTTTTATCATGACCTTCCTTGGCTATTTGATTTGATCTCACTACATCCCTGCAGAAAGAATTGGTTCAAAAGTAGTTACCTGTTAGGAAGCATTAGAGTATTGTTATATCTTTCAGCTAAAGCTTTTAATGTGACAATTACTGACCACTGAAGCAGGTTAAGAAAGGAGATGTGCTGAGTTTGCCTTTTATTTTTAAGTGGAGAAAAAGGTGGCATGATAGCATTAGATATATGAACCAGAACAGGAAATAGCATTAGTTTCTGTACACAGCCAAAGCAAGACCTTGGAATAGATGCCAATTCTACATTCAGTTCTAGATACAGTTCTAGAACTGAAGTTCAAATTTTAATTCTAAAAATAAAGTCAATCTGGGTCCTTGCTATTATATCATCCATAAAGTCATTCATCAATGCCTTTTTCTACAAGACAACCTTTTCTCTGTCACAAATATTCAAGTGAGTATTTTACTGAGGATGGACCTTTTAGTGAAGTTAATTCACTGTGAGGCTCTTCTTAATCCTCAAATTTATAATCATAAAGAAAGATGACATTCAGAAACACAAAACCTTTGCTATTTATTTGGTGCTTTTTGAAACGAGCTTTTGTAGAAGTTGTATACTTTCTCTTTCTCCATATATATCTTTGATGCCCTTTCACCACTTTATTCAACTCGGTTCACGCTTTTGTTCTTATTGCTCTCCTAAAACACCTTACTGTACTCATAAATGATCTTCTAATGCCTTGAACAAAGAGTACTGTTTTCTTTCTTGTCTCTCTGAAATCTTTGTCACAGAATATTTTTTTGGAATTATTTTTCTTATTTTTCAAAATAAAAATTTCTTCTGGTCTTCTACTACCTTCTCTTCTCCTAGAATCTTTTTTATAATTTTCCTTTTCCATATATATCTTAATATGATGATGTTAACAATCTATCAGTAGACAGGGTCCATATGATGCTGATCTTAAATTTCTTCTGATGACTACAAAACCTATATCATTATCCACTGAGCTATCAACCAAGTCCTTCTTCAATTTTTTAGACCTTATAATTTATATTCCCTTTCATAGGGATCTTAACAAATATGTGCTAGATAACTCAATGTTGTTTTGTTAACTGATGTTCTATTAGTTTATCTTGCCATTTAATTTGTATATTTTTCAGTCTTTGAATACAGTCTTCCATTGAATTTTTTATTTCAGAACTTGTATTTTACAGCTTTAGGAGTAATATTTGGATATCTTCTTTATTATTTTATCTAAACACTGTGGTTTACATAGTTTCTCATAACACATTTATTTCTGTCATTACCATATTCTAACAACAATCCTACCACAGTGGAAAATTTCCTTTACCATGGTCTCCTACCCACTCCCAAGCCTGCCTCCTTGGCAAGTACAAAATAATATACTTATATTTCTTGTTTACAGGTAAGTGATAATAAAATTATAAAATAACTATATCAAAAGAAAATCTAAAAAATTATTATATCTTGCAATGAGGTAAATAATTCATTGTTTGAAAGTTTGCTAAAATATTTGTTATTGGTTGATCTTTCTTGTTTTGTTTCTTAACATTAAGTGGCTTCTATGTCACTTCCACATTTAATTTGGTGTGTTCCTATAGGGTATCAGAATTTAAAAAAATTGGAGTTTTGTCACAGCATGTATTGCCCAGGAATTTCAAATGTTGTGACTGATATAGTGGTGGCTGTGGTCTATGTCTACAAGGACAACTGGAAGAAGGAAAAAGTGGAGGGTTCCTGCAGTCACTCAAACAAAGTCCTGATGATCTCAGCCCCAATACCAGCAAACCTGGTGTTTTGTTTGGTTAGTTGTCTCTACAGAGATCAACAGTAAAGCAGTGAAGTTCGGCCATTGGCAATGCATTGGTTGTAGTTTGTGGATGCAGCTGACTAGGCTTTGTCAGGGCAAGGATTTAGCTCATCCCTCTCCTGAGAATGCCTCAGATTTTAACTGCGAGGCTAATGTTTCCATGATTTCTTCCAGCTTAGTTTACAATTCTTTCGAGAATAAAATGAGCCTATGAAGCTGGTCAATGAGCAGACATGACAATTGTGTGGTATCTTTTTCATAAGACTTCTCACATTATAAATTTAGTACTTGAGCATATTTATAATAGCTATCATTAGCTATTTTTCTCTTTTTATTTTTACCTGTTTTAATTCTTACATATTGATCATGCTTTCCTTTCATATTTGTGTATCTGGCATTTTTAAATTAGAAATTAGACGTTTTTAAATAATATCTTTAAGCACCATATTAGAAATTAGATATTGTAATATTGAGTACCTGGGTGCTATTGTCCTTTCTGTGCAGTTGACGTTTAATTTAGAAGGCTTTTTTAAAGGGTGAAGAATTTAGTCACACCTAGCAGGGCTGTTTGTGGCTCTGAGTCACAAATAAACATTGTGGGCCAGAGCAGTGGTGCAAGCTGTAGGGTGTTTGCCTTGCATGCACCAACCTAGGACAGACGGCGTTTCAATCCTCCGGTGCCCGATATGGTCCTCCAAGACAGGTGTGATTTCTGAGTGCACAGCCAGGAGTAACCCCAGAGCGTCACTGAGTATGGCCCAAAAACCACCACCACCACCACCAACAACAACAAAAGAATAAACATTGGTGTGCTCAGGGGATATATGTAGTGCCAAGGAGCAAACTGAAATTCAATTTATTAGAAGGCACTTAAGGCATTAAAACTTGAGGAATCATTTTACTATTTTTTTCTGTTTTAATTTACATTTCTTTATTGGTTATACTCCATGTTTTTTATATACATATTCATTGATAGTAGTTGTTTCTTGTTAGTGCCTTAGGGAGTAGTTTCCTGTGACTGTTGGAACAAATTTCATGACTTAAAAACCACGGGAATTGTTTTTTCACAGTTTTTGAGGTCTCAAGTCCAAAATTGAGGTGTCAACATGGCAGTGGTTTGCAACAATTTGTACTCCTGAACTTGCCATTAAACTCAGGGAACCATTTGATGTCACGGATGGACACATGCCTCCCAAATGCTCTCTTGTTTTTAACTTTAGTTAGGACAGAACTAGAGTATCCTAACTCTAGGTCTAGTTTAAATCTTTTACAAAAAATTAGCACCTTTATGGGATTTCATCTGAATGCCTCAGGTTTAAATACACTCTCCACACTTTCTCTTCTCAGTATTCAAATATTTCTCAGTTCTGTGTGAGCTCAGGGAATTATTTAATTTACACCTTCTCAGAAATTATTCTTTGCTTTCTCTCTTAAAGACAAGGAAAGCTACAGTCTTTGGCATCTAGCAAAATACTCTAGAAGACTGCTTAGAGTTTTTTCTTTGTGAAACTTCCTCATCCTCTACAAATATGAGTTATCATAACCTTTTCAATTTTTCCTCTCTATGCAATTAACATAGCAAGATTGTAATGTTTAGCTTGGTTACTTTTTTTCCCCCATAATCCTCCAGAAAGTGTCTTTAAGAAAAGATCCTGGGCAATGATAGAAATGCTTTTTTTAAATGCATTTATCCTATTATCTTAGGGTTCTAGTACTATTTTGTAGAATGTTGTATATACATGTTAGAAATGATATTTAAATAAAATAGGGAATATTTATTAAGTTTAATAATTTTCATATATTTTTCATTTTATTATTTTTAATATTTTGCTACTTATTGAAGAAGAGCAATTATAGTACCAGATTATCATGGATGTAAATGGAAATTTATGTTTTAATTTTGAACTTTTTAATGTGTTATTTTTTAATACTTATATACATTGTTTGTGAAGGAAGTCTTTTGGGACTATATCAAATCTTGTATAATATAAAAATACTCTAAATAAATGTTTAAATAACTTTGGTCATACATGAATGTGATCAGGGATTACTCTGGTTCTTAGCTCAGTGATTACTCCTGATGGACTCAAGAGACACGAAAGGATGCTGAGGATAGAATGTGGATTAGCATATGTAAGACAAATGAATTATCCACTCTACTTTATCTCTGGCCCACAACAAAAATTAGTTCTAGAGCTGTGTAAATCACTGAAATGTTTTGGGTATTATGATTGTGGGTTGACTGAGTGAAGGAAAAGAAATCACAAGAACTTCACAATCCTATATATAAGAGGTTATTTAGGTACATAAAAATAGTGAAAGATGGTGAATGAAAATAACTTTTAAGAGACAGATTTCTTGTAAGCAATGCAAATTTACCCAAAATTGTTCAATTTCATTGTAGGTATAGCTTGATCATATTTTGCATTTTTCTTTATTACTTGGATCTCATTATTTATTATTTTCTTTATTACTCAAATTCTTAGTATTAGTTCTCTATGAAATTTGCCATTTTTACAGAACTCTAGGACAAAATCATTGATTATGATTTTTTAAAGTATAGGAATTATATATACATTTGAGATGTCTGTTTTATTTCTGACACATATATATTTTATTTCCCTGGAATGGTGGAGGATGAAATACAAGTGCCTGACTAGGTTTTTACTGTGGTATTGATGCTTCTACTCTTATTACCATTGTAACTTCCTGTTCTTATTAATCATTTGTATTATTCACTTCCCATCCTTTTGTTACTCAACAAGCAGTTAACAAAAGGAATAAGAAACAAATTTTATTTTATTATTTCTCTTTCATATGAATTACTCACTACGTCTTGGCCATTAAATATAGCTGAGACTTTTGAGATTAGAATCATGAAATCACAGCTTGTTTATTGAAATTTGATGAAGAATGATTCTGAGGACAGTTTGACACAGTTTCCAATAGACTTTCAGTACTACCATGATGTGTATTTTTGATGCCCGCTTGATAAAAATAGGAATGTTGAATTGATATAAACTGATTTTCATTCTAGTGAGAGTTCAAAGACAGGATGAAACAAAGAAATGATATTTGTAGATTCAGTACAATATTGTTCATAATAGTCAAATTCTGGAAACATCCTAAGTGCCAAAGAACATCCAAAGAACAGGTGACTCAGTAAAGAAACGGTGTGGTATAGGCACAATGTAATAATAATAAAGTATAAAATAAGGTCAAAGTGATGCTCCATGTGTGGCTTTAGAGATAATTATGCTGAATGAAGTCATATAGAAGGAAAGAGACAGACACAGAATGATCTCTCTAATGTGTATTTAAAAAACACATGCTGAAAGAATACATATGTCTGCCACAGGGAAGAGGGATGAGTGGAGGGTGGAAGCAAAACTGAGGGCATTCTTGGTAAGAAGTGTAATGATGAGTGGTGTTGTTCATTGTATGACTGAAACTTAATCATGAATATCTTTGTAACTGTGTAACTGTGTAAACAGTGGTTCAATTAAAGAATTTATAAAAAAAATTATAGTAACAGAATAACAAATTGCCTAGGCAAAAGAACCTGAAAATTAGTCTACAGAACTGAATTTACCTTGGTAGGGGGACAGGGTTTGAGGAGAGACCCATCTAAATCACTAGCAGTATTTTAATTCAATAAATAAAAAATTCAATAGATGTGCTGCATAAAACTATAAATAAAAACTCACTATCATTGGATTATTTAAATATATATAACTTAACATTAAAAATTATTGCTACCTTTACCCTGCTTATTCCTCTGAAAAAATATCTATAAAATTAACGTCTGTTTTTTGTTTGTGTGTTTGTTTGTTGTTTTAGGGCCACACCTGGTGATATTCACGGTTACTCCTGTCTATGCCCTCAGAAATCGCTCCTGGCTTGGGGGACCATATGGGTTTGTCCCAGATTAGAGTGTGCAAGGCAGATGTCCTACATCTTGTGCCACTGCTCTAGTCCCTAACCTCTGGATTACAGGAAAGTGATCCCTTTTCAAAAAGTGTATTTTTAAGTATTCTGTACTTTGTTACACAATATGATAATACTTAACATTTTTTCTGATACTAATACATTATTTTAAACTGAAGGGCTCTTTTCACTTTACAACATTATATATGGGGTTGGAGATAGTTTATTGGTAGCCCATTTATCATGGATATATGTGATCCTAAATGCAGTCACCAACATCACATGGCCTTATAAGATTTAACTTAGGTTTTTCTGAGTACCACTGAGTATGGTCCTAGAAACTCCTAGTAGGCATGCTCTTTAAACTGTGAGCATCACCAGGCTGAGCACCACAGGAGTTAATTGCCCCTCACTTCAACATTCCAGATGGTGGCACCTATAAAAATTATACACATTTATCTCTGCTGGATATTTTATATTCAATCTGTGGTTTAGTTAAAACCCATTATTATACTTGTTAAGGTAGTTAAGAAAATAAAAAACATTTTTTGTTTGTTTTTGGTCACTCTACATAATGTTCAGGGATTTTTTTTTCTGGCTCTGTGCTCAAGAATTAATATTAGTGAGCTTTGGGGACCATATATATATTGAGAATCAAACCCAGATCAGATGCATGTAAGGCAAGCACCCTAATAGCTGTACAATCATTCTAGTCCCCCATCCAAATAAAGTATGTTTTAAGATAGGAAATTCAGCTTCAAAACCTTACCAATATACCAAATGAGGAAGTTATTTCTCTCTTGGTCTATCTCTGCCTGCCTCTTCCTTCCTTCCTTCCTTCCTTCCTTCCTTCCTTCCTTCCTTCCTTCCTTCCTTCCTTCCTTCCTTCCTTCCTTCCTTCCTTCCTTCCTTCCTTCCTTCCTTTTTCTTTCTTTCTTTCTTTCTTTCTTTCTTTCTTTCTTTCTTTCTTTCTTTCTTTCTTTCTTTCTTTCTTTCTTTCTTTCTTTCTTTCTTTCTTTCTTTCTTTCTTTCTTTCTTTCTTTCTTTCTTTCTTTCTTTCTTTCTTTCTTTCTTTCTTTCTTTCTTTCTTTCTTTCTTTCTTTCTTTCTTTCTTTTCCTCCCTCCCTTCCTTCCTTTCTTCCTTCCTTTTTTCTTCCCTCCCTCCTTTCCTTCCTTTCTTTATTCCTTCCTTTTTTCTTCCCTCCCTCCTTTCCTTCCCTTTCTCCTTCCTTCCTTCCTTCCTTCCTTCCTTCCTTCCTTCCTTCCTTCCTTCCTTCCTTCCTTCCTTCCTTCCTTCCTTCCTTCCTTCCTTCCTTCCTTCCTTCCTTCTTTCCTTCCTTCCTTCCTTCTTCCTTTCTTCTTGCCACATTTCATAGTACTCAGGGCTTATACTTGACTCTATATTCAGGGATCACTCATGGCAGGGTTTTAGAGACCATATATGGTGCCAGAATCCCACCCAGATTTGTCATGTGCAAGACAAGCCATTATCCGTTATACTATCTCTCCAGTTCAAGCTATTTATCTTTCATTTGAACTTGTGCAGCCTGTGTGAATAACTTAATGGACGGAAAACAACAGAAGTGACATACCTGACTTTTGAACCTAAGCCATAAAAGGCAGTATATATTTTTTCTTTTTTGTTATTTAACCTGCTTTCAAAATAAACTGTATTGTAATTAAGTTGTAAGGAATCCTAGGAATGTTGTATTTTGTGAATATGATCCAACAATAAAGATCTAAGTAATAAAGATCTCATCCAGCAGCCAGTATCAACCATTAGTCATGTGAGTAAATGAGCCTATAGATGATTCCAGTCTACAAGTCAACAATATCATTTAATTCTATCAGTTGTAGACCCAAACACATCATGGAGCAGAGACAGAAATGGGAAATCAGTTCTCAACTTTTGGGCTTCCCCTGCTAAGACTGGAATTGAGCAATGATGAGAAACCCTCATAGAGTCATCCTCTGATCCGAGATATCTGAACAAAACAAATAACATTGTCTAGGATATTAGTTTTAGGACAGTTTTAAAGCAGCAGCAGTAGTTAGCTAGAACACATATTGATTGTACAAAGGAAATTATAGTAAAATCTCAACCTTATGTATGTAGTAGTAACTTGGAATAGTAAACAGGTAGAAGTAGTAGGCTTCTATTAAAAAAAAAGTAAAATTGAAATACTATGAGAGATCAAGGATACTGTTAGAGAAACTCCATGTGCTTAAAAGAACTGTTAGTAAAAACTTAAAGGTTAGGAGGGAAAGCTAGTGAAAGAGGACTCTTGTTGTGGAGTCAAAGAAAGTTTTGCAACAATGCCTCCCGCACTATTGTGGAAAATAAGAAACATACCTATTTTCTAGTTAAGGAGATGTATTGAGTGTTGGAAGACTTTACCTCCTGTCTCCTTCTAGTTGCCTGTAGTAAAATGTAGGAAGCAAGATGAGCTAAAGAAAGAACTGCTATATATAAAGTCTCAGGACTTGCTGGGTTGGAAAAGAAAACTGTTTCTCATTCCCAGCCTCTCCAGATGGCAAATGCTGCTAAAATTAAGAGATGGCTTGTGAACAGAGATCAAATCCAGGGTGTTGTCAGGAAAACATGTACCAAATATAAAACCTTTGTTAAGACTTAAAATTTCAAAATAGTGCTAAATTGACCATTTCAGACAAAAGGCCCTGCAGGCATCTTAGGGCATGCCTTTTAGGTTTTTCTCCTAAATCAACAGGGTTTCTAAAATTGACAAGGAGATATACTTAAAGAGAGTCCAAGTTAGAAATGAAGACTTACTTCAACAGGATTTAGACATTTTTTTAATCTAATAAGGTTAGGTTATAATTGATTCATAAGAAATCCACAAAGTATTTAAAGGAATTTTATCACGTTGTACTGAAAAGGATAGATACAGTACAAACTTAAAGAGATCTTTGGACTCTAAAAAAAATCTATGGGCAGAAGGTGACTAAAAATTCAACTGTAAATATGACTTACACTATATTGAATTGAAGACTCCAGATGGTAGAAAGAGCCCAAAAGGCAGAGCAAATAGCCAGAGAGTAATTTTCTCTCCATAGTAAAGGAAGTCTGATATCTAATCAAGGAATTATAATAAAGAACCAATGAACCAATGTCTGCTGCCCTTTATTTAATATCTCTCTTTTAAAATGTGATTATCTTTGTATGTCAGGCCATATATAAAGTTAATTATCTTTTTAAGTCCACACACTTGCAGATCAAAGGGACTAGCACTCAGAGTACACCTAAGAAACCACGCACCAAGATTTTTATCTGATCTAAATGACAATATCTTAGAATCAATTTACTTGGAAAAAAATCATGAGGGTGAAAAAATATAGGCATATGCATGTATGTGTGTGTTTTGCATGAGGAAGATATGTGAAGTTTTGTGACCTCACAATTTACATTGTGACAGATTTTAGATTGCAATAGCAGCAACAGCAATACTTTTGGTTCCAAATGCATTGCAAAAACCAACTTCTACCCTATTAAAGAAATTTTATGTCTCATCATTTTCTCAATTAGATAAATTCTTTAATTGAAATACTATGAGTTACATAGCTGTTCAAGATTGACTTTAGTCATATAATGTGCAACATTCATCCCCCCTTAATCACTACACATTTCTCACAACCAATGTCCCCAGTTTCTGAGCCACACTCCCCCACTGCCTCCCCAACCTCACTTCTATAAAAGACACTTTCCTTTCTCTCTCTCTCTCTCTCTCTCTCTCTCTCTCTCTCTCTCTCTCTCTCTCTCTCTCTCTCTCTTTCTCTCTCTCTCCCTCCCCCTTTTAGATACTGTGGTTTGCAATAATATTACTGAAGGGGGGTTACCATGCATATTACTTTACTTTCTTTCATTATCTAGTACATGTCTTATCTTTTAAAGTTTTGAGAGATGTTAGTAATTCTTTCAAACAACACAGGACTGCAAAGTTATACTCTAGGCTTTATCTTGAAATATCTGCTTTTGGCATCAAGATTATGCCATAAGAAATATTAAGCTTCAACATTGGTTGGGACATCAGACAATAGTCAGATTCAAATGGCAGACCTGTGAGTAATTCAGCCATTAGCCTTTACACAACTGTAGTTGACATTGAGTGGATCAGACATGAGCTTTCCCAACCAGGCTCAGATGATAGAATTATGAATGAAATAATTATCAATTATTAAACCACTGCTTTATGAAGTAGTTTGCTTGGCAGCGATTGATGAGGCAAACAACTACTGAGTACGTTGTATGGTATGTATGATCATCTAATTTTGCAGGCAAGGTGAAAATGTTCTGAAAGTCACCTACACATGAACAGAGCTAAACTATGAGTTCCAGGGTATATGAGTTTTCTGTAATTTGATTTACTCCAAGCAGGAGGACAGAATTTGACCAGAAAGTCACTGAGTTGGTCTAGAAAGTTCATTAAATCCTCCCTTGAAAAGATTGAAGTAGAAAGAAAATAAGATTTGTTGTATGCCAAAATAAAGACCTTCCTTAAAAACAAGACATATTTTGCTATCAAAAAATTATGGTTAAATTCTGTGCTACTTATGAATTTTGGTTTGACCTCAAGCAAGATACATAATTTTGTTATGTTTCTTCATATTTTGAATTTTTTTCTTTATTTTAAATTGTTTCTTCAATTTTATTGTTTCTTCAATCTGAAAAAAATGATATAACAGTGATCTTACATGCCAGGATTACTGCTCCTCTTCTACTGGCATGGCTGGGAAGCTAGACAGACAGCTGGCTAAAGGCCTCCAGGACTGACCAGTTTGTCCTGGAGACTGAGAGCCCCCCATGCCAAGCTGGCTTTCAAGTCCAGGTCTGGCATCCGAGCTCTGGGGAGATGGGGAGGAGGCAAACTCCTCCCCCATGCTTTTTCATACTGGAGAGGGAGCCTGCATCTGGACCCAGATGATCCCACATGCCAGGATTCCTGCTCCTCTCTTATGGGTATGAATGGGGAATCTGGGCAGATAGCTGGCCAATGGCCTCCTGGGCTGACCACTTAGTCCAGGAGACCGAGATCCCCCCCCATGCCAAACTGGTCTTCAGGACCAGGCTTGGCAACTGGGCTCTGGGGGGAGGGGGGAGGAGAGAAACTCCTCCCATATTCATACTGGATCCCCTGCAGTGGTGTCTTTTCTTACTAATACTCACTTTTATATGTATTTGCGCCCATGTGACAAATATACTTTTTAAGCATTATCTAAAAATGTTCTTCATTCTAGATGGTTCCTAGGAAAGGAAACGGAATACCAAACATTTGCTGGGTCCATTATTTTCTTTTTTTCTTCTCTCTCTTCTTTCTTTTTTTGGTAGTTGTCACCAAATTTCTTTCTCCCCTTTTCCTTATCCTTTTTATCTCCAATGATGGTGGAATAGATGCTCAATCTACAACAAGCTGTAAAGTGGAGATCAGTTGCACTAGCAATCTGGGGGGTAGAGGAGGGAGATATGGGATGCATACTGGGAACAGGGGCGGAGGGAGGACAGCACTGGTGGTGGGAATGCCCCTCATTCATTGTCACTATGTACCATAAATGATGCAGTGAAAGATTTGTAATGCACTTTGGTCACAATAAAAATTAAAAACAAAACAAAACAGTGGTCTGACAAAATTATAAGAATTGGGGCCAGAGAGATAGCATGGAGGTAAGGCATTTACCTTTCATGAAGAATGTTGTTGGTTCGAATCCTGGCATCCCATATTGTCCCCCGAGCCTGCCAGGAGCGATTTCTGAGCATGAAGCCAGGAGTAACCCCTGAGCACTGCCAGGTGTGACTCAAAAAGCCAAAAAGCCAAAAAAAAAAAAAAAAAGAACAAAATAAAAAACAAAACACACACACACACACACACACACACAAAGAAAAAAACACACAAAATTATAAGAATTTAAATTGTTTCGGAATAAGAAAAAATTTTTTATTTGAATGTTTTACTACAGACATCTGAAAGTCCTGTTAAAATATGACAGTTACGGGGCCGGAGAGATAGCATGGAGGTAAGGCGTTTGCCTTTCATGCAGGAGGTCATCAGTTCGAATCCCGGCGCCCCATATGGTCCTCTGTGCCTGCCAGGAGCAATTTCTGAGCGTGGAGCCAGAAATAACCCCTGAGCACTGCCGGGTGTGACCCAAAAACCACAAAAAAAAAAAATATGACAGTTACACATATCTTTTGATCAACATTATCACTGCCTCTTTTCATTTTTGAAATCTTAGTGCCACTTTTCACCTTCCTTCTAGCTTCGCAATTCACTCCCCCCAAGGTTTGCCCTCCAGGGCTTCTAGCTCTCTGAAATACATACTTGCCCCATTCAGCAAATAGGCTAACAGCATTTCTTTCCCATTTCACCTATTTTCTTGCCTCTCTTTCTAGCTAAAAATGATTATTTGTTTAACAAATTAAGATGCACATGAAACAACCCTAGGAGCCCTTTGCACTTTAAAAGAGCATGTCCTTAACTACTATGAATCTCTAACTGGTAGAATTAGTGGGAGAGACAAATTTGTTCCCAGAGTTCCTTGCCTACTCTTTCTTTCCTCCTACAATAAGCAAAAAATATTCACAAAAGCTATTTTGTAACCTCTTTATACCCCTTGTGGAAAATTCTATATCCCAACAGAATCCCAAAAAAAAAAATTTATTTTTGCTTGAAGAGCAGGTGATAGAAAAATCTATTTTGTTTGGAAATTTGACTTTTTTCTCACCTTCCTTAAGGAATTGATGATGGTGGTAGATATCTTTGGTATCAGATATTAGAAACCTCTTAAATTTAATGTCATTGTCTTCTTACAATTTTATTTTCTGTATTAAACAAATTTAATTTTAAAAGTAATATCCATCACATTGAATAAGTAAATTTTCTATAGGAGGGGATAAAGAGACAAAACCCAAAAATAATTCAAGCAATTATTTATTTAATTGTCTATTATATGGTGACAATGCTCCATTTTGTTTGACTGCACCACAGAACATTTCTCTATGCTGTGCTGTGAAGGATCATGAAGCAGAACTTAAATAGAATAAAGTATACAGGGGAAGATATTTTAAAGAGGCTTTGGATTCACATTTTAGGAAATGTGCAAGAGATATCTTTACATATCAGGGTAATGAGATGAAGAATGAAATGTAGAGTAGCTAGAGGGTGTATGTATTTTTATCCATGGATACTACTAAAGCAAATTAAATATAACAAAATGGAATGCAATTCAAGATGTTCATATACAAAAACTGTGGGCTCACATTCTCCAATAGACATCAAATATACAGGTATCTGTGCTACAATTCACCCTCAAAATGATCTCAGAATGAGATGAATGATTTTTGCACAAGCAAGAATTAAAAGATGCACCAAGAATGGTGAAGAAGGTATTGTCGAAAATTCATGCCTTTTTTTGACTTTTAGGAAGGAATTTATCAATCAAAGCCTCCTTCTGAGAATTGAGAGGGGTATGTATTTTATCAGATATCCTGATGCTTATTGCCTACACCTCAGGTAAAGTCAAAGGGGCTTGCAATGATTAGCGAGCCTTTGGCAAGAAGTGTCTTACATATGACTCTCTCACCCTAGCAGCCCAGTGAGAAGTAACAATTGGTACAGCTATTAAAGCAGTAGACATATTCATTAGATTTTTTTCCCTTGGGATCAGAAGAAGAGGAAGCTTGTATCATACCTTGTTCAGGGAACAATATATGTTGCTGCATATTGGACCAGGGTTCATTACAAGCAAGGCAAACACTTTATCTCTGTAATATCTATCCAGTTCACTTTCACTAATTTGAGGGCATCTATCAAAAAAAAAAAACAAGGGTCTACTGGAACTTTCTCAGGGAACAGAGGTATTAATATGTACTATTCCTATTTTCATTGTTCATGCTGGAGACACTGGTGGTTGGAGACATTCTATCATTGTTCCTAACATCTGTGATTTGACTAGGTAATCCCACCATACTGGATAAATGTGGTTGGGTTTACCAAATCCACCTACCCTTGCTGTCTCACATGAAAGTGCTCAATTTGGCATTGCTCAATGCAACCCAGCTCTGCCCCCTCTTAAAATCGTCAGTGCCCATTGCAGCTGTGCTTAAAAATGAAAAGCTCTCAGGGAACATTGTGTAGGAGATGCTGTCTCTGACATTACTCTTAGCCTCACTCTAGTTTGTCAATCTCTCCCAGAAAGGAAAAGAGCATTTATCTAGATATCGTATCTCCACAAGATACTCTAAGATCATTCCTCCCTACAGATGGTTCTGTAAACCAGCAGAGATTAGATCTTGTAATCCTACAGACCAGAAATATTGGCATATATATTTATTTTAAAAAGTTGATGTCTGAGGTTCTGAAACATGGTGTTACAATATTTTTGTTTCTGTGGTTTTTTTTTGGGGGGGTGGGGGGAGGTCACACCCGGCAGCTCTCAGAGATTACTCCTGGCTCTATAATGTTTTGAATACTGACAGGCTTTGGTATACCACCAACAATAGGTACTGTTAATAATCAGGAAGCTGGGGCTGAAGCCATAGCACAGCAGATAGGGCATTTGATGTGCACGTGACTGATCCAGGTTCAATCCCCGGTATCCCTTATGGTTCCCCAAACCTGCCAAGATTGGTTTCTGAGTGCAGAGCCAAGAGTAATCCCTGAGCATTGCCAGGTGTGGCCCAGAAACAAAACAAAATAAAATAAAAAAATCATAAAACCTATACAAAGAAACCACACACAAAGGATAATTATAGGTCGACATCTCTGGTCAGCACAGATGCATAATTTCTCAACAATATATAAGCAAACCAAACTTAACAAGACATTAAAAACATACACCATGCTCAAATGGGATTCAATTCAGGGATTTAAAATTTGTTAATATATTTAAAAAAAACAAAAATCAATATATTATATTAGCAAAATTAAGGATTAACAATACACAATCATCTCAAATGACATAGATAATGTATATGACAAAATTTCACATTAGATTATGATAAAATTTAATAGTTATGTAGATAAAATGCACTAGCAAAATATAGATCAGATATGCTAAACATAAAGATAATATACTAATTATGAGAAGGGGAATACTCTTTTGTTCAGAACCAAGAAGATGTAAGGAGATAGATGAAGATGTAGAGCACAGGCCTTCCATGCACTGCAATTTAAGTTTGATCTTCATCATTGCAAACATTCCTTTTCCACACTTACGCCAGCCAATCCAGGTGTGACTCCTATATAAAACAAAAGTAATTCAGGATAAGAAAAGACATTCACTTTACCCACTTTTATCCAAAAGTAGTATAGAAGTCATAGCAATCAGTGACAAAAGAAAATTATAAAGGTAAAAATAAAGTTAAATATTTGGCAATATTATAATTTTGTATATAGGAAAACGTAAATGTTTTCTCTAAGATAACTAAAGCAAAGGGAAGATATCAAATGATTACAATTTAGAAAAATCAACATGGCCAAATGTCTACATTAATTAAGGCACTCTACACACAATGCAACTCCTATCAAAACATTAGTATTTCTCACTTTAATAGAACAATCTTAAAACTGGTATCTAACCACAAAGGACCCCAATAATAAATTCAATCTCTAGAATACTGAAATTAATACATAGTATGAATATGTAGCAATTATATATATGAAATTGATAGAAAAACATACAGATAGAAAAATAAAAAATAGTGACTATAAAGTTAAACTTATATATACTCAATGACTTTATGACTAAGAGGGCAAGAAAGCAACGATAAAAGGCAGTGGATTATATGGCAAAACTTGAAATGTATTAAAGATTTTAATGTAAGACATGAACCTTAAAAGCCTAGGCAGTAAGCTCTTTGATATATGTTTATTTAGTATTTTTCTGAATTTGATTCAGTAGGCAAGGGCAACAAAAGCAAAAAAAGAAACTAAAACAGTCAAATGGGCACTACATTAAGCCGAAAGCTCCTGCACAATGAAGGAAGGCATAAATTATAAAGAAAGCAGTGGAATGGGAGATGATGTTCACAAGTAATATATATATTTCTCCAAAAGTTAATATAAAAATAAATAATTCAACAGAAAAATACAAATAATTTAATACAAAAAAGAAACTATCAGATTCAAATGGGCAAAGGAACAAAACATTCTCCTAAAGACAAAACATGACCAATAGGCACAGTAAAAGATACTCAATATTACTAATCAACAAGAAAGTGCAAATAAAAACTACAGTGCAAATTATCACTTCATCTCTGTTCGAATAGAATGTATAAAAAGGAAAAGAAATGAATGACAAGGGTTGACAAGAGTGTTATGAAAAGTAATGTTCATGTAGAATTGGGATTGTAAATTTTCTCAGCACTGGGAAATAAAAAGAGAATTACCGAGTTCAAAAAATTGAAATAGGACTACCATATGACACATTTCCACTTATGAGTTTTTACCTGAAGAAAACAAGTACATAAATTAAAATAAATTTATGCACCTCTATAATCATTGGACCACTTTTTATTATTGTCATGATACGGAAGCAACATAAATATCTGCTGACAGATGAATGGGTAGATTCATCCATATACAGTGTAGGTGTGCATATAGTCAGACATATTTAACTGTAAAATATATGTTATGAGAAAAGCGCTGTGAGATTATTAGTACGTAAGAAGTCATAGAGTACTATATTCCAAAATTGTAGGGTTTAACTTACTATGTACCTATGACATCACGTATATGGGGATCACCGCTGTTGAGTGGAAACTTGTTAGATGCCTAACTAAATATCTACTGCAGAATGATACTATTCAGTCATTCAAAATCAAATGAAGTCTTGCCATTTGCAACAAAAAAAGGGAGACCTTGAAGGTACTAAAATAGCTTACGTAAGTAAGATGGTGATAGATAAAACCACATTATTTTACTTTTATGTGTATACTTTTTTAAAAAGACCTAAACTAAAAGCACAAATACAGAAAATAAATTAGTGATTACCAGGCCATAGTGTTGGGGATGAGAGAGAAAAATGGGAAAAGGAAAATAGTTATAAGTTGTTAATCATAATAACAAATATATAATATATAGAATGAGGACTATAGTCAATACAGCGTGGCAAACTTGGAAGTTGCTAAGATTACAGATTTACTGTGATTTAAACAATACACAAATGTATGCAATTCCAAATTTTTATGTTAGACACCTGAAAAAATGTTGCTTATCAATGATTCTTAAATTAAAAATGCATTTTGGAGATATAAGACAGAGGCTAAAGAACTCCTTGCATATGCAAACCTCAGTTTATTTCCCAACATCATGTAGATTCCCAAAAACATCTGAGTGCATTCAGGAGGGTGCCTAGCATTGACAGATGTGGTACATAAGACTCTGAAGCTCTATTGATGTGGCCTGGGTAATTCTTGGCACCGCAGAACACAAAACTGATTCAATTTTGCCAAGAATAGCAAGAGGGTTCCTCAGGTCTCCTAAGCATCAGTTGGAAGGAATTCCTCTAAAACTCATTATAATTTAATAAATATATAAAATACTTAGTACATAACATTTTGAGGAATCAATATCCATATCTCTGGCTCTATTTCCAGTCAACTCTATGTTGTGTGTTTTATTGTTATCTATTTGTCTTTTGTGGGTGTACCTATTTAAGACCCTAGACCCACCCACTTCTGGGAGGGGTCTTGGGAACCGGATAGTAGGTGTAACCTTACCTGCTAGACCCTCCCATTCCTGGGAGGGGTCTGGGAAATGTTATATAAGGCTTGGACCAAGGGAATTCGGGCCTTTTGGCTTTTTGCCCTTTTGGCTCTTTGCCCGTTCTGCGCTGCTGGGCGCTCTGGCTTTTGGGTTTCTGTGTTCTGGTCTTTGACCAGCATGGAGCCCAAAGGGAAGATGGCTGAAAGGAGTTTAGATGCAGGGCCAAGAATAACTAGTGCTTAAAAGGTTATGAGATAGGCCACACACATGTGGTGAATAGGACATGAATAAAGTTAATGCTTCCTGAAGCCTGCCTGTGAGTGAGTCTTGATTACGCCGATTACCTGGGCCTGGAATCCGCCAGCTGGATGGGGATGAAGCCACGTGGCTGGGGCCTAAGCACAAAGGCCTCCATCCATCGCCATCCAGCCCCATCGTTAATTATTTCATGCTACAGTCTTTATTACCTTCTATATATATTTTGTTGAAGTGTTCTGACTTATAATTATTAAACCTACAACTTCATCATAGTAATATTCTAATTTTTACCCTCAATTTAGGGACTTTTATCACTAATCTTTCTGTTCAGAGTTCATGCTGACATTAGTGTCCCATCTAGTCACAAGCTCCATGGAGTTTTATGGGAAGGTTTTTGAAATGTATAGATACTGTATGGCTCATATAACCCTATAGTACTGTATCATAATGCTTTCATATTTTTTCTCATTTTTACATTATTTTTACACCAACTCGAACCCAAATATTTATTTTCAGGATTGCTGTTATTCTCTATTTATTGGTGTCACCAAAAGTGTCTTTGCCAGGTTAAACCTACTAAAATGGTATAGGTTTCAATATTAAACAACTTTTAGTATGTCCTTACTATTCTCAATACAGTTAATTATCATTTGTCTGGCATTTAAGATGCCTACTATTTAGATTATATATGTAAATTTTAATTTTTCGATGAATTGACTTCTCCCAACACACATATCTAATGAATACTTATGTTTTAATTTGAGATGCTAAAGCATAACATAAATGGATTGGTAGTCCATTACTAAGATCATGGCAATTTCAGTGCCAAAAGGGACTTTATTCTGGTTCTCAGATAATTTTCTTTTTGTTATAGTTTATCTGGTTCCCTCTGTCTTCTTATTAGAAATTTTTCTCTATTCTCATGATTTCATTTAAATTTAATTATCTCCCCAAGTCCACTCCATCTAATGCCCCCACTTAGGACAGTCTTATAGAAATATTGGGGCTATACAAAATCTTAATCCATGTATCTTTTGTCTTATTAAAAGGCTTTCTTTACAAAATTTCTTAAAGGTCACAAATTATTTTCTTTAATATTCAAATAATTTAAGACTCTCAGAAACTTAGCTGTGAATAGAGTCTTTTTATTTTCTTTATTCAAATTTAACAAGTTAATGTTTTACATTTTTGTGGCCAGAGTGTTAGTATAGCAGACAGGGCACTTGCCTTGCATGGTCAATCTTGACTAGATTCCTAGTCTTCTCTATGGTCCTCTGAACCCTCTAGAAGTATTTCCTAAGCCTAGAGCCAAACCCTGAGCACATTCCGGCATGAATTAAAAACCAAAAATAGGGACCTGAGTAATAGGACAGTAGGTAGGGTGTTTGCCTTGTGTACAGGTGACTGGGTTCTATCAATGACACCACTCCCAGGAGTAAACCCAGAGTATAAAGCCAGGAGTAACTCATGATCATTGCTGGGTGTTCCTCACCCCCAAATCAAATAAGATAAATAAAACCCAAATTATATATTTTATAAATTTGCCATATTATTATCTACTTCATATATATACACCTACTCATACAAGTGTTCTGGAATATATATGTAAAGGCAGACAACTATACTTCTTATATTTATTTGTGTTTGGTTTTTGGGTCACACCCAGCAGTGCTCAAAACTTAGTCATGGTTCTTACTCAGGGGTCACTTCTGGCAGGAGTCAGAGAACCCTATGGAGTGCTGAGGATTAAACACCAGTAGATTGAATATAAGACAAACTCTATCCATTTATTATATCTCTATAGCCCTAACCAGGGTATTGGCCTTTTTATTTTACTTACTGTAGTATATATCTCCTAAACACCTGGACAATCTCTGAGATAACCACAGTACAATGATCAAAATGGGATGTAATATGGTACAATACTATCTTCTAAACCTCAGCAAATGGAAATGCAAAAATACATCTGTAAAATAAGAATATAGAAATAGCACTCACATTTCAATTATAGGATAAATATGGGCTAGAGACAATTCACAAGAGTGGAGTGCATGCTTCATATAGAAGGCCTGGTTAGTCCCCTATAATTCATGGTCCTCAACGCACCAGGATAGTTCCTGAGTGTTTCTGCATATGAACCAAGAAAAGAAAAAAAGAAAAGAAAAAAAATTCTTCCTTTACTCTGGAACAAAGACTGGTATCCTCACAAAAGAGTAATCAGTAAGCCATTAGACAGGTTTTAATATAAAAATACAATGAGACACTGCACACTCCATAAAATATCTAAAAATATAATGATACTTTAACAACCTCAAAAGTTGGCAACATAGAGGTGATTGTAACTACCATCTATTACTTAGATTATATGAACTCATTCAATCATTTAAATGGAAATTTATTGTTAAGGTAAGCATAGGTTCTCCCTGTGATGTATAAATCATGTTCTATATATTTAAGAGGAGAAAAAATATGGAGCAAAAATGAAATGTCTAAGAGGATTGTAAAATACATATGACCATGTTATGTAAAAATACCAATAATTAGAAATCCCCCAAATGTTCACAAATAGAGTAGACCACTATAGTATTTTCATACTCTCACACAAACTCTAGTACTTTCATACTAACAGTAAATGAAAGGTGACACGCTACAGATATAACTATACAATGAATCTCAAGGACATGATATTGTGAGCAAAATGCAAGACACAAGAATAAAAAAATAAATGGTCCAACTAACAGAATTTGAAGCTAATCTAAAGTGATCTGTGATGACAGATCATCATCTATCAGAACACTGCTTTTCTGGGCAGAGAGTGTACTGACTGGAAAAAGTCATGAAAAAAACTGATAAGCTGTGTCCTGAAATTTGAACTGGCATTTTTGGGAGCATTTGTCAAGTACTCATTTGCATTTTAATGTATCCATTACACTGTAATAAAAAATATAAAATAAAAATTGTGGATGGGGTACAATTTAACTATAGAGATATGTAGGAGCCCAATAATAAAAATAAATATATATGTATATATATGTATATAGATAGGATGATTGAGTGGGAGCCAAAGTTTCCTAAATTTGGAAAAAGAATTTATGAAATTGTATAGTAGATCAGTGAATGAATTTCGTAAGGAGCACAAATAGCCATTGATAAACTCTCAGGGATAGAATCAGCAAACTAAACTAACAGAATCTCATCTTGATCCCTTCTATTTTCTAATAGAGCTTCATATTGGTCAAATATTTGAGTCAGGGGCACTGAAGTTCTGGAGTCTCAGTCTTTAGAAATTACTTTTATAGAGCTTAGAGTTGGGGGAGGAAATAGATATCTGTCCACCCTATTTTTATATAACCTCCAAGGACTTGGTTTAATTGCAATAGTGGTGGTTTGGTCAAGATATTCTAGATACTGGAGGATGTTAAGTGAGTTGAAGATATATAAAGGAAAATGATTGCAATGACTAATTCTGGTATTTAAACTGATTAATGCTAGTGAGGATATGATGAAATGAGACTTAGTGTGATGGTACCTCCTTTCCACACTCTGTTGTCCTACTGTGATAAGCAGCTCTATAGACCAGTTCTCATGTTCTGTTATCTTTGGCCATTGTTTTCACCTTACTAGAAAGGTTAATTTTTTATCTGTTTTGTTTTGTGGAGGAAATACTTGTTGATGCTCAGGAATTACTTGTGGTGGTGCTCAGCTTGCTAGGTATTGAACCAGGGTTAGCTGATGCAAGGCAAGCACCTTAACCCTTGTCTTATCATTCTAGATGATCATTCTGTATCTGTCTATTATTTCTTTCTGACTTCACTCAGCATGATAATCTCCTATTCATCCACATAGCTACAAATCGAATGAGTTCATCTTTATATGTTTTCTTATCTATTCATCTATTTTTGACACTTAGGTTGTTTCCAGATTTTGGGTTGTTATTAATAGTTTTGCAATGAACATAGAAGCACAAATATCTTTTCAGGATAGTTTTTGGGCCCTTGGAGACTCCTAATATACTGCTAGTGAGAATGCAGACTACTTCAATCTCTGTAGAAACCAAATACATAGAATTTCTCAAAAAACATAGAATTCAGTTTCCAGGGCTTTATTTTTATAATTCACCTTCAAGTATCTATTCTTGCAGTTTGTTTCTTTCCTGCAACTAAAACAAAATTTTCTTAGTAATTCTGATCCTGACATGCATTTCCATGTATCCATTAATGTAAAGTTTAACATTATTTCAGAGGAATTCCTCTGTTTCAGGAGTAGGAAATGATTGTGTTCAAATATTCTTTTGAATATAAAATCTTGGAGTTTGCTACAACTTGGATGGAACAAGAGGAAATCATGGTAAAAGAACTAAAAGCAAAGAAGGGGAAGCACAAATGGTGGATGGTTTTACTCATCTGTATGACGTAGACAATACTTAAGAAGACAAATTCTGGTCTTACAATGAAAAATGAATATTTAAACCAGTGAGGTGGAGCAGAAGGTGTGGTTAGACTAGGTATGACACAAAGAAAATGCTAGAGGGACCTGCTCATTTTGCTGATGGTAAAAGTAGAATAATTTTGTTTATCAAAACTATGATAGTAAACATTTTTTTGTTTTGGTTTTTATGTCACACCCGGCAGAGCTCAGGTCAGGGTTTACTCCTGGCTCTGTGCTCAGAAATCACCCCTGGTAGGCTCAGGGGACCATATGGGTACCAGGATTCAAACCTCTGTCATCCTGTGTTGGTTGCATGCAAGGCAAACACCTTACCACTGTGCTATCACTCTGCCCCGAAAGTTGACATTTTTTGAACAATTTTATCTAAATGATATAATTAATATAAAATATAAATTTTATTAATATAAACAAATTATTTTAATATAAACTTTTTTGTCTTATTTAACAGTATATTCCCCCCTCATTTTACAGAGCATTCATTTTATTAATCTATTTTGTTTTCAGGTTCTTTGTATTCATTACTTGCTTTTTCCGGCCTGTTCTTTATTTCACCTTCCTGTGTTTCACTAGGGTAGTCAGTAATTATCAGTAAAAGCTCAATTCAAATATCACCTCCCCAAGGTAATCATTCCTAACATTTCAAAAACTGGGTGTAAAAGGGTATACTACCCTTTATATATGTATGAGTATGAATCTTAAGGGAAAAATTTAAGGAACTACCTCAAATGGGAGATATTTAAATTTTATGTCATCTCCTTTGTCTGAGGTTATGCTTGGCTGGTTACAGGGGCAAAAGGGACCAATTGACATATCTAAGAAAATACCCTTAGAAAAGTCACAATGAAGACTTGTTTAATGACAAGATTCAGAACAAGAGTTTAATAAAGGGTATCTAGTTTGAACTAGTGCGTAAATTCTGCTGGAATTTCTCTATGATGTGGCCCTTATTGCCCAGAGATTCTGATTCCACTTTGAAAAATGAATACTGACTTCAAATACATTTTTCCAAGGTGTAACGGGTACTATTTAATCTAGACCAGCAGGGGCGCTGCAGTCTAGGGAAAGTCAAGAAGCTCCACTCCATAGAAGGGCCCTTAATAGCGACACCATGTGGTATAAAAAATAAAACACAAACAACAGTGAGTGGGCTGAGGATTGAAAACATTTGGGGGGGGGGGGGCACGACTAAATAGTTATTTTGTTGTTTTATTCCTGTTTTGGAAGTGATATTATTTTGAGTGTAAATGTTTATATATTTTAGGGACATAATATTATTATATCATACCAAAGTGCCATATTCTCAATCCACCAAACAGACCATTTCTATATCGTCTTATGAACCTCAGTTCAGTTGTCAGAGTCTGAATCTGTTTTCATTAACCAATCTATATTCTTAGTGTGATGGAGGTGGTGGAGAGTGGGAAGGAGTACCAGATGATCTAGCAAAGACAACTGATCATTTTAAATCTTGCCAACCTAAGAGTAAATAGATAAGTGGATAAGGCACAGGGATATTAGCAATTACAGGGATAACACAGGGGATGTACCTTCCTCTCTCTTTTAATTGCTTAACTAATCCTAATCTGTTTCTAATCCCTTTACTGTCCCTGGGAAGATGGCAGGAAAATGAAAGTTTTCAAATATGTGTGTCTAAATGGAGAACGAAGGAAAGTCAAAGGGACAAAAAGGTTGAAGAACTATGAACCTAGAGATGCAAGCCACAGAGCACCAGTAACAGACTATAGAACATTAGTTATAGACCAAGACAACTTTCTAGAGAGCAAGAAATGAAGAGGGAGAGGATGTGTTAGAGCGAAAGAGAAAGAGGAAGAGAAAAAATGATGAGGAAGAGATATAGAGAGGGGAGAGAGAAGAAGAGGAAGGGAGAAAGAGAGAGGAAGGGAGAGAAAGAGGGAAATAGAGAGGAAGAGAGAGGAAGAGAGAGGAATCAGTAAGAAACCAGCATGAACCAAGGACAACATAAACAGTAACCAATATTTCTAAGTAAATAACTATTCTAAGTAAATAACTATTCATAAGCATCGAGAGGGTTTTTTCCTTTGTTTTGTTGGGTTTTGGCCACACCTGGTGAAGCTCAGGGGTTATTCTTTGCTCGGTATTCAGGAAGTACTTCTGGCAGTGCTTGGTGGAACATATAGGGGTGAAGAGATCAAACCTGGGTCATTGCATGTAAAACAAGCACCCTGCCTGTAGTACTATCTCTTCATATAAATTACATGCTAATCTTATACACAAAATTCAAGGACTCACAGAGGAGCTAAATTAGTTTTGCTGTAACATTTTCTTGCTTTGTTTCTTTTTATATCACACACAAGTGAAATCCAATATTTGCCTTTTTCCCTCTTGTCTTAATTTGCTCAATCTGACATCCACCAGTTCTATCTGAGTTGTAGCCAAATTTAATATTTCATTTATTATTTAATTTTATCTCTTTTTTGTGGGGTTAGGCTCCCCAACTACTTTCAGGAGGCCCAGCTACCCTCTCCAGTGATGGCTAACTAGGTCGGTAGTTTAGTGTAAAGGCCCAAGGATGTGGTGTTGTGTGAGGTCTAAGGTTCTAAGGATCATCTGATCACACTTGATGTTTGAAGACTATGTCATACTAGGGATTAAACTGGGGTTGGCCACTTGCAAGACCCATACCTTAATACCAGAGCTATCTATCTAGTTCCTCATTTTTTTGCTTAAAACTCATAATATATTTGCCATATCTACTCATTTGCTACTGAGGTATTAAATTGCTTTCAGATGTTGATATTGTAAGTAGTGCAGCAGTGAACACAGGTATGGCATATACTTTCCAAATTAGTGTATTTGTGGGGCCAGAGTGGTGGCACCAACGGTAAAGCATTTGCCTTGCACCACTAACTCAGGACAGACCGAGGTTTGATCCCCCGCCCTCACCCCGCGTCCCAAATGGTCTCCCAAGCCAGGATTGATTTCTGAGTGCATAGCGAGGAGTAATCCCTGAGCGTCATTGGGTGTGCCGCCCCTCCCCCCCAAAAAAGAAATACAAAGCGAAGCAGGGAAAACCTCCTTAACAAGTGGTGTTGGGATAACTGGTCAACTACTTGCAAAAAAGTGAACTCAGACCTTTCTTTTACGCCATACACAAAGGTCAAATCAAAATGGATTAAAAACCATATGAGACCCGAAACCACAAGTTACATAAAGGAAAAACGTAGGCAAAACACTCCATGATACTGAGACTAAACGCATCTTTAAAGAGGAAATACCACTATCCAAGCAAGTGGAAGCAAAGATAAATGAACGGGACTACATTAAACCAGTGGAAAACACTCCATGATACTGAGACTAAACGCATCTTTAAAGAGGAAATACCACTATCCAAGCAAGTGGAAGCAAAGATAAATGAACGGGACTACATTAAACCAGTGGGTAGGAAAGAAACTGGGGATATTCGTGGTAGGAAATTTGCACTATATTAAAAACCATAGTGTTTCAAAGGAAATAAAAGGAATAGAGAGAAAGAGAGTAATAAAAAGAGAGATAGAGAAGAAAAATGTTTGCTTCAGAGTCAGGAAGGGAAGAGAGCCTGGGGCGGGTAAGAAGGAAATTGGAGGCATTGGTGGTGGGTAATGTGCACAGGTGAATGTTGTTGTAACTCAATCATGAACAACTTTATCTGTGAAAATATAAATCCAACTAATTATGAACAACCTTGTAAGTATGTTTTTTTTTAAGAAAGACTAACAGACTATCTTTGAGGCCAGAGAGAGAGAGAGAGTCGAGGGGCTAACATACATGGTTTCTATGTGGATCAATTTATACGACTACAAGGTCCCTTCACCACATTTGCAGATCTGAAGGCACTTGCCAATAGCACCAAACACCTCTGGAAAGGCCTAAATGTTTGGCGGACAATGTAGTGTTGGTAATTGAATGGAGGTTGGCCACATACAAACACAAATTATATAATACCTCAAACCAATAGAGACAATATCCAGGAGGACTGGTTCTTGGTAGAAAACTTGCCACTAAAACTATGAGAGTGCAGTTAGGGTAGAGAAGGGTCTATTGTGACAATAGTTGGAAATATAGTAGGCAGAAAGTTGGAAATGATTGTTCTGGACAAGAACTGGGTGCTGAAAGGAAGCAAAGTGATATGGATGCTGCCATCCAGTCTAGGGCTTTTTCACTCTTATTCTTTGTCTTAAGAAATTTGACAAATTTGAAGAACACTAATTGGTTGTTTTGTAGAACAGCTTTTGCTTGTGGTGGGCTCTCTGGGTAGAATGCTATCCATATATGTCTGCATGCTTGCTTTGTTGTTCAGGCTAAAATTCATTCCTTGCCTTGTATGGTCCTTTGGCTCTATACATGTACCTTTGGCTGAGGGTGTGACCCAATTTTTTCCCTACTATGGAAAGTAAATCTCTAGTCCATGATTTGAAAACTCTATAAGCAGATTTTACCAGTTTCAAGAAACCACTGTCCGAACCTCTCCTGTGAGCAGTGGCATTCTTTCATCTTGCTCTCCTCCAATTTGTCTTTTTTTATGGTACAACCTAAACTAGAAGGAATGGTTCATAGCTTTTTATATCTAGAACCAGGCACAAAACCTTAACCTAGTTATTCATTTGGTGAAAATTTCTTAAGAAATGATCATGGGTCCAGGGTCACCAGAAACTTCACAAAAGTAGTGAAGAGATAGATTTTTATTAAACATTTGAGGTCCTAGACCTTGTTTGCAAGGGCCTGTGTTTATGACAGGCAATGCAGTCATTTGATGGGGACTCAGGAAGAGATCTTTGAAAGTTTCTCTTTCTCCCTCCCTACCTCTCTCTTATAGAGATCTATCTATCTATCTATCTATCTATCTATCTATCTATCTATCTATCTATCTATCTATCTATCTATCTATCTATCTATCTATCTATCTATCTATCTATCTATCATCTATCTATCATCTATCTATATCGATATCGATCTATCAATATAGAAGTAATTTCAATAAGAATTAGGGGTGTAATGGGCATAGATGAGTTCTGAAACAGCCTAAAACCAGACACAGAAAATTATTAGGCTATACTGGGAAATTAATTATCTTTAGCAAAGATAATCTATGAAAAGAAAAAAAAAAAACTAGAACTGGCCAGTTTCCAGGTATCTGGAAGATCAAATCTCAAGTTAAACATGGTATCCTCGGAGAAAAAATGTCCTAAAATTTCTCAGGCCCAGTCTCATGGCCCCTATTCTCAACTCCACAATGCAGATTTTTTTTATATGGTGAGAAAATCACTGTAATACCAGGTACTTACTTGTTCTGGTCCTGTTGATAGCTCCAAGTCTGGCAGTTACTAGGAGAATCCTGCCCTCTGCTGGATTTGGCAGGAAGAATTTACATTGTCTGCTCAGGAATTAAGGTAGAAAAAATTTAATTTTATCTAAAATAAATATTTACTTGCATGTTGATGATATTTAATTAATCAGGGATATATCACATTAAAGTTTTGTTCTTATAATATCTCTTGTTATTCCAGAAAATAATTTTATATCATATATAGACTTCTGGCTCAGTAAAGAGGACCTTCAAATAGTGCTGGCATTTTAAAGAAAAGCAAAGAATCAATATTGCCTCCTTAGTACAGATATATTTATTTAATGTTCACATAGTTGATGTAATAGTATATCAGGACTACTGACAGATTTATTAAGTTTATAAATTAATTCTTGCAAGACACTAAATTTCTCTGATTTAGAATTTTGTGAAGAGGGAATGAAGTAATAATATATGTGGAAGCACTTTCTTGTGTCCAGTAAGTGTGAAATTTTAACTCATGCTCACTATATAAAATTTCCCACTTGAGTCCACACATACAAATATAGGATACACATAGGTTCATGCAAATGTTAAAAGCAATTTTACTGACATGTTTATTTTGAATTTAACTAGAAAACAAATAATCAATATTTAAAATGTAGAGAATGAAAGGAATCTTCTTAAAGCATATTGAAAGAAAGCACCAACTTTTAAACAGCTTGCAACAGAGGATCTGAGGACTAAACAACTTTTATTAGGTAGTATTTTGCAATAATTACCTAAAATAATCCCCTAAAATTCTGTAAGGGCATTTGTATTTCTCACTCTCATGAAGAGAAAACAGGCAAAAGTGAATTATAAATATTCTAAGATAAATAATCTTGTCCATCAATATTCTCTGTCCCTTTTTCTCTCCTCTATTGTGGGTTCTTCCCTGTTCCTGTCTTCTTTGCTCTTCTCACTCAATCTAAAAGTAAATATTCTAGCTAGAATTAATTACCCTTATTGACAATATTTAGTTATCATTTGTCCTAGAGAGCAAACCTGCAAGTATATAGTTTTTCTATGTACTGTTATTATAATTGCTGTAGAATAGTTACCGTACTGCTGCTGATCATCTAAAAGATAAAGATTGAACAATAATTGTATGATTAGTACAATTGCCCTTAATTTACAAATAATAGCTGTTTTAAACTTTATTTGATTCCATTCTCATCATTAACAGTTCGCTTAATAAAGGTTCTTAATTACATTATTTTTATTTTTCATTTCTTGATTGGTTTTATGCCCCTCAATTAGTCTTTGTTCCATAGTTTTCTCACAATTAGACTGGGATTTGGGGTTATTAGAGGGAAGATCAGAAAAGTAAATTATGATTTTTATCACATTAGAGTAAGCATCGGTGTGATCAACATAATTTATGTCCGTGGACAATGACCTTAATAATTATGCTTCCCTTCCCTTCCCTTTCTGTTGGGCTTCTCCAAAATAGTTATTATTGACTCCATTTCCATTACTTGCCTACTTTAAAAATATTATTAATACTTTCAGATAACGAGTAAACCCAAGCACAATTAATCACCTTGAAAATTTCAAGAATAGATATACAAGCCGGTAGAAAATTCAACTTCATAAAAGACTTTATTCTAGTTACTGAAAATACAACAGAACATGTTGCCAATGCTAAACAGAAGATACTCATAAATTTGTTAGATACCCATATAATAATTGTGTGGTCAGCTGGTGGTACAGAAAGTAAGGGGGAAATAAAGAAGTGTTATTTAATTTTGAAAAAATAAATGAATACTTGTATGAATGCTTGTGTATTTAAATATATGTATGATCCAGTAATATGAAAGTATGGTCCAGTAATATTAAAATATTTGTTGGGTCTGTAACAACAGGGAGTGTAAGGCAGAGTTTAGAAAGATAATTTGAAAGAAAATTGAAGACAATGACCAATTCCTAAAAATTTACGAATAATAGCTGTTTTAAACTTTATTTGATTCCATTCTCACAAAATTTCTTTGTGTGCACTTAATTTCTATACTCGAATGGCAGATTAAAATTATGCCTCTCTATGTTCAGATTTAGTCAGAATAGTGCTTTTTTATGGATAGAAGTGGGTTTTAAGTAGTGCAATCCCCAAAACTTAAATAAAAACATTTATATACTTCAGATCAAAAACTAAGATAGTCTACTGTTCATTTCACCCTGGATTAATGTGACTCTCAGTAAATATTAAAATACTAACTTTACTTTAATCTTGAAAACAAATCATTTAAGTTCTTTCCTATCAAAATATCATGCTTTGTTTTAAAAAAATCCACAAGTCTCTTTTGTACAGATATTCTTTTTTTTTTTTTTTTGGTTTTTGGTTTTTGGGCCACACCCTGTGAGGCTCAGGGGTTACTCCTGGCTATACGCTCAGAAGTTGCTCCTGGCTTCTTGGGGGACCATATGGGACGCCGGGGGATCGAACCGCGGTCCGTCCTAGGTTAGCGCAGGCAAGGCAGGCACCTTACCTCCAGCGCCACCGCCCGGCCCTGTACAGATATTCTTAAATGGTCATTGACTAACATATCTAGACTAACCACAGAGGGGAGGGGGGTAGAGAAAAAACAAGATGACCTAAAACTAACACAATGGGAGTTGTGGAAGGTCTTAAGCATTTTAGGAGAATTAAAGAGCAATAATGTTGAACAGCAAAATGCATAAATGCTAACATTATTGTAAACATTAATTATAATAATATATTTAAATTAAAACAATAAATAAAAGATATAAAGCAAATTTGTTAATAGAGTGCTTGCTTCGGCAGCACATATACTAAAATTGGATCGATACAGAGATTAGCATGGCCCCTGCACAAGGATGAGACACAAATTCATGAAGCATTCCATATTTTAAAAAAATTGTTAATAGAAAAACCATAAATAGAAGTCAGAGGATAGTACAAGGGGTAGGGCACTTTCCTTGCCTGGGCCTGACTCAGGTTTGATCCTTGGTTTCCCATATGGTTTCCTCAGCCTGAATGATCCCTGAATGCAGAGATAGGTGTTATCCCTAAGCATCACTCGGTGTGGTTCAAGTATAAACCAAAAATTAAAAACCCGAAATATAAAATAAGATAAATTACCTGCACAGTAAAATCTATTTCTGCAATAATCGCACTCTAATGTGTAGTATAAGAAGCATAGCAAGAAAATAAGTACAACCAATGCTAACAAACCCTGAAAGTTTGTTGATAGAATTGAGTTTGCTAAAGGTGTGTCTAAGGTGGAGAGTGAAGTAGTGGGAATGACGACATACTTAGCGATATTGGTGGAAGGAAGTTGGTTCTTTGGTGACAGATGTGGTGCAATGATAGTGTATTCCTAAAATGTGCAAATAAAATATTAAAATAATGGTTTATAAATTAAAACAATTAATTTTAAAATAAATTGCAAGAAGAATGCAATATAAGATATTCTCTAAAAATATAAAATATTCATATATTTGGGCCAAAGAGATAGTTTAAGAGGTAGGAAAGAATGTTTGGTAAGTAGGAGACCCTGATTCAATTCCTGGCATCTCATGGTCTTCAAACACCATGGAGAGCAGCTTTAAAACAAAATAAAAGCAAAACCAAAAATAACCATATTATAAGAGTTGATACTTGTATACTTAAAGGGCCCATAGCTTTAGGAAATGGATTCTAAAATGTCTCAGTCACTATATCTCTGATCACCATTTGTTTAAATAAAAATTCAGAAAGTATCCCTGAAAAAGGATTTCTGCTTTACAAAATATGTTTTCCTTGTGATTATTTTTTAAAGTATGTAATTTTTATATAAACTGCTTGGCATGATTACTGATCTTAACTCTCCTTAACCATCACCTTATCCTTACTCTTCAACATTACAAGTGACAAAATTGTTCACTATGAAGAAGTGTTTATGACTTGTTAAGACAAAACCACTTTGAATTGATGTTCCTAAATTTTTATCATCATAATAAGATTTACAGGTAATAAATCTATATACGAGTGAGTGTGTTTTTACTCAGCACTAAGTACATTATAAATGTTCTGAAGAGTAGAGCATTCCCATTAAACAGTTTGGGCAAAATAAGATGTAAATAAATGTAATAAGTAATGTTGCCAGTAGCTTAGAGTCCATAAAAAGTAGATATCTAGAATGACTCTGTTAAAATACAGGCCAGTGTTTCTCATATGTGCTTCTCCCAGTGTTTACTACACAATAGGTGCCCAGTAAATACCTGAGCAATAACAAAACAGTAAATGGACTCCCTTTCCTTGTGATTTTGCTTTAAAGTGGTGATGTTGAAGGCTTAATAAAGTAATAATTGCTCTTAAGACAACTTGGGCTCATGAGTTAATGTTTGCAAAGTACTTTGAACTTCTTGGGAAAAAGAATAGTGTTTTTATTGGCACAGGATCTTGTTTGCAGTGGTATATGAATCACTCCTACTTTTCTTCCTCCAGTGGCTCAAACTGTGCCCTCCCCCAGCTTCGTTCAGGGACAGGATCTCCCAGATGGCAGACACACTGCTCCAGCCTTCTTCCAACCACCTCCAGTTCAACAGGAGAGGTAGGGACAGAAAATATACCAAACAATTTCTTTAAGTCATTTTCAAAGTTTCTGGGGAAATGGTTTTTGAGTTGATTCTAGTAGCTCTCAGAGAGCCATTAGTGTATAAAAAAAGGCATATTTTTGGTCAGCCATGTAGTAAGCTAGAGGAACAGAGACAGGTTGAGCTGAGAGGATACTAAACCTCAAAAGAGAAGCAAAGGTGTCATAGAGGTGAATGGGATTCTGTGCAAAGAAGCAACTAGCATCTAAAATACGATTATACACATACAATACAAATCCGTGACAAGTAACTAGCAAAATGTAGTTTTATTAGAAAGAATGCTAACAGGACAAGTCAATAAAAGTTTATTATAATTTCTCTCACTTTAAAGAATTTTTTAAATTCTTGATTAACAATAGCATTAGGAGTTCTGTTTCTCAAAGAAAATCACAGCCAGCAATCTATTTCAATGCAATTTTTGATATAAAATTGTTCTAACTTTGGTATTTAATAATTAAACAGTTTGAATATGATATAGGAAGCAAGAGCTGTTTTATTATCCCTTATGGAAAAATGTGTTTTCTGTGCTTGGAGAGATAGTACAGTAGATAGGATGTTTCTCTTGAAATGCTACTAATCTGAATTTAATAGTTGGAACCCTATAATGTTCTCCACGATTAGCCAGGAGTAAATCCTGAATACCTTCAGGTTAGGCCCCAAACCAAAATATGTGTTTTACTTTGAGGTTACAATATATTATCTTAAAATTGATCACACATGATAAATATCTCAAAGCAATTTAGGAAAAGTCAGTAATAAGCGTAGAATAAGTATGCTGTCTTATCAGGGGGCAGATCTTTCTTTTAGAGCAGGAACAAATTCTATTTTCTAACTTTGAAGTGACTTGTTTTCTAAACCAAACTATGAAGTTGCTGCTGTGTGGGGAAGTTTTTCATGCTAAGTATGTATTTATATGTTTCTTGTTGGGCATATGATATATAAATTTTATATATATATATATATACCATTTAGATTGTTTCAAAGACAATATGAACGTTATACACAAAGGTGCTTTTCTGTTAAAGAGCTAGACCATAAAATAATATATGGTTGGGTTTGAAGGAAGAATGAGCAAGTCTAGCTCAGGTTAAACAGAATGACGTTAACTAATTATTATTGTTTTAAAATATGGGGAAAGAGTTTGGGGAGATAGTAAAGAGTAATTGTCTTGCATGTGGCTAACTCCTGTTTGAATCCCAGAACTGCCAGGAATGACCCCTGAGCAGAGAACCAGCAGTAGCCACCAAATGTTGCTGTGTGTGGTTTCCAATAAACCCCAAAATAAATAAACAAAACTTTAAAAGAAAATAGTTTTTGGAAAGCAAGACTGTTTACCAATTAAACACATTACTAATCTAAAAGGGAAAGGAAGTGAGAAAATTGGTAGATTATAGTATCATTTAAAACTCTGAAAGTTGAGCATCCCCAGGAAAGGAACATGCAAATTAATTTTTCCTTTTGCAGGTAATACCACATATGACGAATGGTTTCTTTCTTCACTGAACTCACTAAAGAATGAGGAATGCAAATTTTTCATTTTCATAGCACCTAAGAATCATGTAGACATTGCTGACAGCTTGATGTTTCCTTTTCTCTTTCTATGTGAGGTATCTGACAGCAGTTGGTTCATATCCTAAAAGAAATAGATGGTAGCTCCCTAAGGAAAGCCCAGAAGGTGGGTATAAATTAAGTGCAATTAATTTTCCTATTCATAATGTTAGTGTCCTGTTGCTTTGCAGGGGGCAGTAAATTTTCTTAGGGCTGGACAGATGAAAGCTCATATGCACTCTAGCTTAGAGACCAGGAGAAATCACTGCCGATTACCTACCAACAAAACTTCTATGGTAAGTGTGAGTGTAAAACACTCAGGTTAATTCTCTTTCTGTATTTTCCCCTTCAGTATGAAAGAAAAAACAGGTAAACAGTTTTTAAGAATTTTCATTATTTATGTAAGTAAACTATTCCTATTTATTCATATCAACTCTTTATCTGATGCTTAATGAGTAAACTTCAATTTTAATTGTTTTATGCCCCTAAATTTTAAGAATTCCTGCTTAATTTCATCTTAGCCTTCTCTTCTGGGATGGTTATTCTGGTAATCAGGTGCTTTCTGTTTTTGTTTGCTTAAAACTTATGGTCAATGGATGTGATGGCAGAGATGTCTTCTATTAAGGCAAATACTGAGTGCCTAATAATCAGACAACCTGTGAGAAGGGCCTGAAGGTTCAATAAATAGTGAAGTGATATCTTTGCATGGTGAAAGGAAAAGAGGTTGATTTAAAATGTTGATGTGTCCTATTAGAAGAAAAAAATACAAAAGAAGACGATAAATCAAATTTAACCTGGCTAAGCATGAGAGCCCAAATGGAATATTCAAATGATTAAGATAACACAGTTTATAGAAATTTATTGTGTGTGTAGGTTAAAGAGAGACTTGATCAATTATCTATATCTAGAGCAGCCTCTCTAAGGAGAAACTCCTTTTCCTTTTAGCTCTGTATTATCTGCAGAGTAGAGTATAAACATTTAGTGATCGAAATAGGTATCTGCTTTTATAGCTGTTACAAAGAAAGGTCAGCACAGTCTTAGCTCCTATGTGTGAAACAGGCTTTCTGAAGAAGAGGCCTGAATGAGGTCATCTGTGCTCAGTCAGAAGCAGCTGAATCTTAATTAGATTTAGTTCCAGCAGCCAAAAGGTGAGCTTTGAGCACATCACATAAAATTTCCCCAAAGCTCCATCCTAGTGGAGCTTTCTAATACACACTTATGTATTAGACCACCAGGGGTCAGGGCATTGTCTCCAAGAAAACTTTGTAAAGAATGATATTGGCATCATTTGCTACTTTCTATTCCCTTGTCTTATTACTTTGAAGACCAAAAATGAGTGAGATCATTGGGTATCAGTTTCCTTTTTCTCTGAGGTGGATGGGGTAGGGGGCATTAGTCAAAAGTCTAAAACTGATTAGTGATGGTGAGGTGAAATCACTCTACACTAAAACACCATTAACACTATTGTAAATTTGTGACCTAAATCATATGTATAAGACACTGAGCAGTAGATATTAAATTTTGAAATGTGGTAAGTGCCAAGTCCTGGCTAGAGAGAAATCCTTCAGAAATTTGAGGGTTGGGGTGTGTGTGTGTTACTGGGAACCTTATTTTGTAAAAGCTGCAGGTATTAGTGCTTTCCTTTTGAAAAAAAAATTGTTGATTCCACAAGCAGATTTTCCATCCAACCAGGATTCTGACAAAGATTTGCAGCTTAGATGAAGGGACAGCTGCTAGCCACAATGACCCTGGTTTGAATCCCATGAAGCTTTGGACAGCGCACCAACCATTTTAGATATTCAAGTTCCTCATTATTACTTATTTATTTATTTATTTATTTATTTATTTATTTATTTATTTATTTATTTATTTATGTATGTTTTGGGGCCACATCTGGTGATGCTCAGGAGTTGCTCTTGGCTCTGCACTTAGAAATTGCTCCTGGCTTGGGGGAACCACATGGGACACGAGGGATCAAACGGAGGTCCATCCTGGGTCAGCCGTGTGCAAAGCAAATGCCCTACTGCTGCCCCATCACTCTGGCCCCCTTTTTTAAAATTTATTTTTAATCTTTTTATTTTATGTTTTAGAGCCATACCTGGTAGTATTCAGGGTTTACTCTTGGCTTTGTGCTCAGGGTTCACACCTGGCAGGCTCAAGGACCATATGGATACTGAGGATCAAACCTAGGTGGGCCAAATACAAGGCAAATGCCCTACCACTATACTGTCACTCCTGCCTTAGGTTTCTCCTTTTATGGAGAGCAGAATATTATTTGCCTTGTGGACTTAAAGAAATAATATACAAAAAAAATCCTTAGCAGAGTGATGGCACCAATTAGAGACAATGAGTAAGTGGGAGCCTTTGCAATGAGGAGAGAAGGAAATACCTATAATAAACCTTATGCCCAAATAAGGCTTGAACTAAGGTGTAACAAATAGGAGGCTTGTTATTGTGACATCAGAATCTGGCCCAATGTTTTAAGGTAAGACAGAGATAAATAAATGTGAAGATGGGAGAGATAATTTCTCATCATTACACTTTTTCCATAAGAATGGTAATGTACAGTCAACTTGGCCAAGTTTAAAGCAATTAAACTGATCGTAGAATAGTATTTAAGATAATAGTTTAATTGAATTTCCTATAGAAAATCTTTAAAATCTTCTACATAGGAGCAAAGTATAATACATCACATTTACTGATTTGTTTATATCTGCCACCCATTTTGCATGAAACGCATAATGAATGGAGAGAAATACAGTCCAAGGCAGGAAAGGAACAGGGACCACAAATCAAATAGACTGTCATTAAATCAAATCCTTGTCTGGTAATTCAGTGCAATGTCAGGTCGTACTGAACCCACTGGCTGGCTGGCATCTAGCTGTTGCCAAGTATTCTCCCAAGATGAAGCAGGAAAAGTAAACAAGGCTGATGTTGTAATTATGTATTCTCAAAATTCAAAGGTAAAATTTAACATCATTTAAATCTATGCTATGTCAGAAACAGCTTACAAGTTAATAATGGGGAATATAAAGGAGGAGTGGGCAAAAAGGGAACACACAGTCTTGAAGCAAATTGTTTAGACTTTATGGGCCTCCAGCTTTTCTCAGATGCAGCACAGATGTTGGAACAAATCATGGAAGCTTTACTCTACATGGGAAGTACTTCCTAAACTAGGGCAAGTAAGTTACATCAAGTGTTAGTTGTTTTGAGGAGTTATATTTCTGTTTGACTATTTAATATTTTAACATTTATTCTCCTCAAATTTCAAATGTTATTAACAGTGTTTATTCATTATCTGGATGGTCCTGATTTCTTTTCATTAACTATGGTAATAGGTATTAATTAATACCTGTCATTGCTAGATATTATACTTGTACCACTTGAATTTTATCCTTATATATTTATATTTTTGTCTTATTTTTATCCAACAGTCATTTTCCTTGAGAAATCAGAAAGATTATAGTATAAGCAAATAGCAGAGTCAGTATTTGAATCAAGGTCTTACTAACTTTAGACTATGTTTTTACTCCTTTTGTATTCCATATTAAGGGCATTAAAGTAACATGGTATTGAAATAACAAATGGCTCAAGACAACAGAACATGAGAGCTGGACTACAGAACTGAACTTACAGTGACAAACCCTTCTCATTTGGGATCAATAAGGGATCCCATTGTGGTAGACTCAGAGATAATGGTGGAGGGAAGCAGATAATCTGGTGGAAGGTTTAGTGTAAGAACACTGCATCAAAAACCTTATCACTAACAGTATCGTAAATCACAATGTTTCAAATAAATTGAAAAAATAATGGTATATCTTTATACATTACTCTTAGCCCTTGATAGACAATCTATTTAGGATTTTTTTAATATAAAGTCTGAAGCTAACTCCCCCAAATTTCATAGTAATAATTCATTGCAATGATAAGCCAATATAAAAATAAAATAATTACAAAAACACAATGCAAGGATATTATTCTACCTCTTTAACTTTGTGATTATGTTAGTGGCACAATTCTACCCTAATGTCAATATATATTGTTTTATTTACTTTGAGTAAGGAGTTCTCTGACTAGTCTGAACTTGCCTGGGTGTATTCATGGAAGAAACAATTACTTTCTTCTCTAATTGCCTAAGCTGTGCCAAATTTCCCGTTTCCTTGGGCATAAACCATGATTTTTGGATGTAATTTGTTTTCCCTATTAAAAATTCAAGACAATAACTGACTCAGTGTCATAAAAAAATCACTCTCCCTCCAATTAAAGACAGCACTCTTTGATGTCATAGATTGAGTCTAGGTTACAGGGTGTGGTTTGCCTTCCCTCTTCTAGGCTACTAGAGTTTGAGGAGATTTGAATGAAGAAAAACAGAAGAAAAGGACAAGTTTCATATGTTCAATGCTGCAGTTCTTGACCTTCCTTGATGTCTGTTTAACTTTCCTTGGCAATTGTGAAGGATGCAGGCTGAGGCCTCTGTATGTCAGGTATATAAAAAGCCCTTGGCATTCTCCCCAATTGTACAGCCTTGGATGTGGAACATCAACCCCAGTAAGATCTTATCTAGATATATATTCCTTTTCCAGCCTCCTACTGTTGGGTTTGCTCCTTCTATGCAGAATACAGCAAAATAAACCAGTTCTGGCTGCTTCCCAGGCAACTTGACTGACCCGTGTGCACATGTTTGTGACATGCCAGAAGCCTGTGCATGCCTGCTTTTCCATATATTAAATTGTTGGTATAAATTGGCAAGGTGGCTGCATAACCAGATGCCAAATATAGAAATGAAACTGCAGCTTCAACTTCCTAGATGCACCTTACTGTGGCTCTAAGAACAGCTTCTTGATGGTTCCTGCCTTAAGTTTAGTGCTAAGACATGTGTCCTTCGGGAATAGAGAAACAAGTTAATGTAAGTTTTTCCCACTCTTACCAACATGGGCTCACTACTATTACCTCACTCCATACTTCTTTTTTGACTGAGAAAGGGCATGGCACAATTCAGTGACAGCCATACAAGTAGAGCCTTTAATCTGTACCCTGGCAACTCTGGAGAGTTACCAAGTGGTATCCTCTTGTGAGTGCTCCATCTTCTTTGTTCCAATATTAGGGTTATCATGGAGGATTCTAAGGCAACAAGAAAATTGTCACTTAATAGTCTTACATCAGTGAATTCTTGGGAACAAATATTGATATACAAATAAAGCCCTTTACCTATTAAAGACAATGTTAAGCAAGAGATTAAAAAAGCAAGCCCCAGACTAGAAGAAAAACAGAAGCAACTATATCATTGATAAAATACTATTATCCAATATATAAAAAAGCTAAAGTTTAACAAAAGATAGCAATTTTACAAATGCACAAAAGAACAAGAGCATTGACAATAGTAAATGCCTGCAAGGATGTAGAGCAACCAGGAACTTTCTCATTCATTACTTATGGAGATGCAAAAATGATACAGCCATTCAGACAAGAGTTTAGAAGTTTCTTACAAAGCTAACCATATGCTTACCATATGATCCAGAAATTGTGTTCTTCAGTATCTACACAAATGAGCAAAAAAATCTTACAAAAATCTACACATGTATGCTTAACGCATCTTTATTCATAATTTCCAAATTTAGAAGCAACCAATATGGTATCCTACATAAGGAAATATTCAATACTAAGGATAAATGACCTCCCAAGTTATGAAATATGTCTTAAATACATAATACTAAGTGAAGTCTTATGAAAAGCTACATACATTTTATACTTCTGATGATGAAGATTTTGCAAATGCAAACTGTGGTAAAATGTATCAGTGTTTGCCAAGTATTACGGAGACAACCAACCAACAGAGGAACAGTGAGATTTGTCTCTATGCTGTGAAAATTATGCACTTTTCCAAAACCTTACAATAATCTACACCAAAACTGAATCCTAATTTAAAATATGGAATTTGTGTGTTAGTGATGTTATTATAGCTCATCAATTGTAACAAAAAACCCTGGCGCTTGGGCTGGAGAGATAGCATGGAGATAAGGCACTTGCCTTGTATGCAGAAGGTCAGCGGTTCAAATCCTGACATCCCATATATGGTCCCCTGAGCCTGCCAGGAGTGATTTCTGAGCGTAACCCCTAAGTGCTGCCAGGTGTGATCCCAAAACCAAACAACAACACCAAAAACCCTGGTGCTGTTTCTTATTAGTGGAGAAGGTTGTATGATGCCAAAGGATAATTTATAATTTTATACTTTTATTCTGTTTTATTGGGCTACTATAACTGATTAGATTATAATAAATTATATATTATATAATGTATTATATTATATTAAATTATATAATGTACAGTTATTATAAGTCATAGATGGCTAAAATAGAGCAATCTTCTTTCTAAATAGATGATAGACATCTATTTTTTGTAAAAAATTAAGTAATGTTGTATTATCTAACTTCATTCCAAAGACAAGAAATATTGAGGTATGGTTCTGTCTTCTACCTCTGTATGTACTAATATTCATAAGCAACTGATTTTAAGTTTAACTATGTAATAGTGCAGGTGGGTTAGTGGAGATGCCTCCTCTTGGAAGCCTCATCTTTGATGGCCCACCTACTTTTACAACTGCAGGAAAGTTTGCTGTTCTGTATGATCTGACTCTACAGTGACACTGTGTTGCCTTAAAAACAAAATCATCCTTCTTATTTTTCTTTTTGCTATATCCCGTGATACTCAGGGTTTTCTCCTTTATCTGAACTCAGGAATTACTACTAGTGATGTTCAGGAACCATGCTGAGGATCAAACCTGGGCCAACCACATGCAAAGCAAGTGCTCTACCCACTGTTTCATCAATATGTCATAAGTTTTAATCTTTCATAGAAATCTCTTGAAGTCACAACTTTGATTAGACTTTAAACCAAGAAAAAAACCCAGAAAGTTCTATTGAAGTTGACAAAGTAGACAGGGTTTGATTCTGAGAAGTTTAGCCATTTGGTCTAAATTGCTGCCTACCTATTCTCTATATCTTTCAGGATAGTGTAAGACACTAATTTTCTACCTTTCTAGGTCTCAGAGATTATCTTCTATTCAAATAAGGGTTTAGTATAGCTAATGTGGTGTTAGCTCTTAGAAATTTCCTAGGCAGGTGTTACACATTTTCTCAGGTTGATAAGAATATAGTTTTCAAATTATATTCATACATTTTACAAATAAGACTGGTGAAAGGGGGTGTTTTTAATATATTTTTGATCATGTTGGCTTACATATTGTTGACAATAATATTTTAGGTACATATTTACATAAAATCAGGGGGATTCCCATCACTGATTTGTCCTCCCTACACCTCCTTTTCGTCCTACCTCCCATATCCTCTTCCCTCACCCCTGGGGCTGCTAGAAAATGTGGTCCCCTCTGTACCTAGTTTACTACTTAGTCTTGCACCTGTTTGGTCTTGGTGCCTCCCTTATTTCCCCCTCTAACTGGGAGGCAGGACTAGATAGTTCAAGTTATGTGGTTTTGTTTGAAGAAGAAAAAAGTAATAAACTGGGGTAAAAGTCTAATATGCCGAAAATGGGCGGAATCCTTCTAGAGGCTCTCATCATCGGTTTGAGAGACGAAGAAGAAAAATAAGGTGAAACACCCCAACAGTACAAAAAGAAGTGTCAAATATGCAGTGAGCACTCCAACAATAACAACAATAAGCACCACAAAAAAAGCCATGGTCTTGAGATAAAAAAAACATGGCACGGCACATAAAGAAAGAAAAGAAGGAAAAAATCATAAATATAAATGGGGACAACAACTTCAATAACCACACCAAAACAAAGAAATCGACAAGAAATAGATAGGTTTGATTCTTATGTCCCTTCCTTTGTACTTGAGGTTTTTTTCCTCCCTTATTGCTTTAAGGAGTTCATCTTTCTCTTTGTTTTTTGCCATTTGGATTACTATATGTCTTGGTGTTGGTTTATTAGGGTCTATTTTTATTACGGACTCTCTTCACTTCCTGGATTTGCACTAAAGTTTTTTCAGAGGGTGGGAAAGTTCTCTGCTATTATTTCCCTGACTACTTGTTCTATCCCTTCCCCTATATCCTCCCCTTCTGGTATACCCACAATTCGTAGATTATTTCTTTTGTCCTTGTTCATTAGATACTGGACTTTTCCTTCCAGTGCTTTGCCTTTTATCTATTTGTTGGTTTCTTGATCAATTATTTGTTTGCAGTTTTCCTTCGAGTTCTTCAATGTGCTTCTCCAACTCTGTGTTTCTGCTCATAAGGCTTGTTACTTTGTCTTTTAATTCCTTCAATTCTTTTTGTATGGAATCTCTCATGTTCTTTAACATTTCTTCTTTAATTTGACTGATTTGTTCATTCATAGATTTCTTATACTCGGTTGCTAGTGTTTCTTTCATTTCTTTCATCAGTTCTTGCATTTCCTTCCTCATGGCTGCTTTTATGTCTCCTTACCATGAATCTGTGCATTTTGGTGGACTTGGAAACTTGCTGGTGTTTGTCTCCGTATTTCCAGGTGTTAGGGTTCTCCTTGATTTACCCATATTTCTTTGCCTTTATTGGTGTGGTTTGGAGTGCTGTGCCTTCTAAATTCAGCCTGCTTTGGTCCCCTGTGCGTGGGGATGGGTCCCTTCCCTGAGTATGGTTCTAGTGGGGATTGTTGGGTGATCTCTCTGAGATTTGGCTCCTCCTGTGCTCTTTATGTGGCCTGATCCGTTCCTTTTCCCTTTTGTTGTCAGCTAGTGCAGGTCCTCTCCTGGGCACAATGGTGGAGGGCACTGTTGCGCCTAGCTCCTTCCCCCCCACTCCCCTATCTGGAAGTCAGCCCTCCTTCAGTGGGTCTGGTCAATTTCCTTCTCCTTATTCCTGCCAGCTAGTGCAGTTCTGCTCCTGGCCACAATGTTTGAGAGTGCTATTGAGCCTAGCTCTCTATCCTCCCTCCCCTCTCTGAAAGTCAGTGGAGCTCCGCCCCCTCTGAGCCTCAGCAGAAGAAATTCCCGTAGTCAAACCCACCCAGTAACTGCCCTCAGCCCTTGGGGAGTCTCAGGTCCACTCTGGGGCTCAGGGGAGTAGGCTGCTCTAGGTTAGCCAAAGGTCCAGGTGGCAGGCCCAAGTCACCCAGTCTATTGGTCCTAGCCGGGCCCAGCAGCGCAGAGTGGGTCAGGTGCAGGGTTCTCCTCACCTGGTCTGCACTCAGCTCGGGTTTGGGTCCCTGGGAGGGGCGTGCAGTGCGAGGCCCGTCTCAGGCTTCCACATGGGGAGTGTGGAAGTGTCGGGGAAAGGCACTCACCAGTGTGCTCTCCACTCAGGCTTGGGGTCCCTAGGGAGGGGCGCAGGGTGCGGCGGCGAGAAGCATGTCTCAGGCTCCCATGTGGAGAGTGTGAAAGTGCCCAGGTGTTTTGTTTTGTTTTGTTTTGTTTTGACAGAAATCCAACTACAATCATGTTTGTAATCAGGGTGTTTAAATAAAGATATTATTCAAAATAATAATAATAATTAAAAACAAAACTTATAATGTGTATGATTTATTACCAACATAAAAGTTTCTAAAGTTAGAGGTGTTTTCAAAGGCTACATAAAGTAGTTTTAATTTTTAAAAGATATGGATTATAAAAAGAATTTTTCCTACTCAATAGAATTACATCAAAATGTATAGTCAGCACTTTCATGGTACTATGGCCAAGCACCTTTCGAAGCTCTTTTATTTATTAACCAATTTAATCTTAACAACCTATGAGAGAATTAGTATTGGTAAGTCCATTTTACATATAAGGAAACAGTCACGGAGAGATCATAACTTGCCCACTATAAGGTACTAAAAAGTAAAATTGAAATCAGAGAACAATTAATTACACCATATTAGAATTCTTTACGTGAGTAGAGAGGGTTTGGGGCCTCACCCAAACTCAGCAAAGCTATTCTTGGATCTATACATAGGAATGAATTCTGATGGTGAAGGCTTTATACTGTGTTTGCTAAAAGTAAGATAAGTGCTTACTCTCCCTGTACCACCCCTCTTGCCACTGATTAAGATTCTTAATCTTAATCTACTAGAACAATCCACAGTAATAAAAATGTAGTACTGGGTAAAGGCCATAGCTATCAATATAATATAAATAGATGATTAAAAATAGAAATTAAAATATAAAAAAAACTTTATAGGATAAATGAAATACATAAATTAGTAAGAATAAAATAAGGTCATTTTAAATGCTATCTGGAGAACTTAGTTATTTAATTAAAAAGTTCATTTTTGAACCTATCTCCCAATTAAAATGCATTTTATTCCAAATAGACAAATAATTATATATAGTTAAAATAGTATAATTTGGAAAAATATAAATAAATATTCATTACTCTCTAAATGAAAAAAATCATTTTCTAAACTTAAAAGCAATTCCAGAAGAAAAGATGAATAAAACAATAAATTTACTCTATGCCCTAAATAGAATAAAAATATAAACAACAAATATATTTAAAAATTGTGCATTACACAGGGATGAGGCTCTTGTTTTTATTTTTATCATCTGCTTCACTTACTTTCAATCCAGCCTCGCCAATCACTGGCAGGTCTAGTCTGGGAGATTCTCAAGCATTACTGAAAAGTTCCTATTTGTCTCCAGCAAGGACCAAATAGCACCACATTCTTGGGCTCTAATGTTCAACCACTGGTCTGGATGGTTCAGTTGCTAGCAAAAGTCCTGATGTTCCTGAAAACCACATAGGAGCCCAGTTCCCCTCAAAAATTTTTTTTAGTTTTTAATATGTCTGTAGAAAAAACACAAAAATAGTGAAAAACAGAAGTGGTTAAATATGAAAAATAATATCTTATTAAAAAGGAAATTAAGGGCCGGAGTGATAGCATAGCACTAGGGCATTTGCCTTGCTTGCTGCTGATCCAGGACAGACCTGGGTTCAATCCCCAGCATCCCACATGGTCTCCCCAGCATCCCACATGGTCCCCCAAGCCAGGAGTGATTTCTGAGTGCATAGCCAGGAGTAACCCCTGAGCATCACTGGGGGGGGTCCCAAAACAAAACAAATAAGAAAAAAAGATAAGAAAATTAAGCATTTTTGAATATAAGCAAATAATAATAGGTAGTATTTTGTACAGAGAACATTTTAGCAAACATTTTTAGCTAGTAATAGTAAATGTCTCCTGATTTGCTGCAGAATGAATGGATGAATTTATGTAAAATATTTGCCAATAATTTAACTGTTTCCATGGAGAATTATAAAAATAATAACATATATTAAAACCAGTTTTTTTCACATAAAATTTTTCTTTATGAAAATAGATGGGTGAAGGGCCCGGAGAGATAGCACAGCGGCGTTTGCCTTGCAAGCAGCCGATCCAGGACCAAAGGTGGTTGGTTGGTTGGAATCCTGGTGTCCCATATGGTCCCCCGTACCTGCCAGGAGCTATTTCTGAGCAGACAGCCAGGAGTAACCCCTGAGCACTGCCGGGTGTGGCCCAAAAACAAAAACAAAAACAAAAAAAAAAAAAGAAAGAAAATAGATGGGTGAAAACTTATGTCCAGATTTTATTATTACTTTTTAAATAGTAAATATTAGGAATGATGTATTTAATAAAATTATATCAGTTGTTAATAAATGGAAAATGTAGTACATATAATAATAGAATTGGATAATTGTACTACAATAAAAACATATTGTGAATACTTCTTAGTGACAAAAAAAGGTTATTAGATGCCAATTTAAGCACAACAAGAGGATATGTTGTCTCATTTGGTTAGAGTTAGTACCAATAAAAAAGGACTCGAAGGGCTTTAATATTTAATAATATTCATGATGGCACTGGCCATTGGAGGTTTGCTACATTTTATAAAATTTAAGAAACTAAATAAAAGTTTACAAGTTTTTAACAGATAATAATAGAAGAAACTTGCAGTTAAGAAAAGAAAGAGGAGAAAATACAGAGACTGAAAAAAATGATAAATATTTTGCAAATGGTGAAAGGCATGTGAATATGATCTGAAATTTGAGATGACTGTAGTTTGAGATGGTGTCTAGAGAAAAAATAGTGCAGCAATGAATATTCTTGGCTGATTACTGAAATATGCTAAGGCTAATAGAAAAACTTTAAAGGTGGATCTGTTTCTGCAGTCAACCTATCCATTGAATATGTTGATATAAGCCAGTATTTTTCTAAATAAATCAATTCTCTATAAAAAGTCATTTTACATGTTACATAAAATTTTCCAATTCACCTCTGAAATGCCTGGCAAGATGTTTCAAATAAGTCTTGAAATTCAGGCTGTAACATTTATTCTCTAAATTTGTAAACTTTCCATTTCATGTTATGTTAGACATTTAGGACTGAGGAGAAGCAGTAAAAGTAGATGTGGTCTATCCATTAGATGCTATATTTTATTTTTGTAGTCTACATGTGCAAACATTTCAAAGTTTTCAGAGCCCGATTTTAATTGAGCTTTCCTAAAATGTCCGAGAGAAATTTGAAGATCTAATTTTTTTTTTTTTTTTTTTTGGTTTTTGGGCCACACCCGGTAACACTCAGGGGTTACTCCTGGCTATGCGCTCAGAAGTTGCTCCTGGCTTGGGGGACCATATGGGACACCGGGGGATCGAACTGCGGTCCATCCAAGGCTAGCGCAGGCAAGGCAGGCACCTTACCTTTAGCGCCACCGCCCGGCCCCAGATCTAATTATTTTCATTAAACTATCTTTCTCTGGGAAGTTAAATTCATCTGTCTCTTGCCTTCATCTCAACACCATTTTTAATTTTTATATAAAAACTCTCAGTTCTGGGGGCCAGAGAGATAACATGGAGGTAAGGCGTTTGTCTTTCAAGCAGAAGGTCATTGTTTCAAATCCCGAAATCCCGTATGGTCCCCGAGCCTTCCAGGAGTGATTTCTGAGCATGGAGCCAGGAGTAACTCCTGAGCATTGCTGGGTGTGACCTAAAAGCAAAACAAAACAAAAAAACCCCAAAACAAAAAAACCTCTCAGTTCTTATCCATCTCTCAAGAATTAGGCCTTTATTTAGTGATCTCAGTTTAATGGATCTCTGGCCCACACATTCAAGTTTATACTTTCAGTTTTTGTCTCCAAAATTTTCTGGTGTCTCAGTTTGCTTTTCCCCTGTCTGTACATAACTCAATTTCACCACTCCAACTACTAGTAGCCTCTTAGGTAAGAACGATTAAAAAATAAAAAGTTTTTTATTTCATTATTTCATTTTTAGGCAGTATCAGTGTGTTTTGGTTAAAACATGAACATAGTTATTTATGACTAATAAACCTGAACAGAAACAAAGTGTTATTTCAAGCTGTATTTTCCACTGAGTCATCATTGGAATGTTTTATAAAAAGAGTTACATTTCCCACCTTTGGTCTCATTAAGATTATATGTTCTTCATCTGCTGAGGACATGGGATGCTGGCTCTCCAAAGCATGATGTCACCAAGGCCTAGGGCATTAGTCAACCTCACATATATTGGTTTACTGCATTGCTGAACTGAGCCAAAAAGACTATACAGATAAATTCACATTTTTCCAATTTTCCCCACTTCATACATTTCCCAATTCTATTATCTTTCTGAGGCCAGTATTGACTGCTTTGAATGCTGTTAGACTCTGTGTAAAATTACCAAATGCTAAACAAGTTGCACCAAAATACAGCGACATCTCTGTTGCTTTGTAAATATAAAATGGCAATTCAAGTTGCTAAATGATAAATTAAAATGCAAATGCCATTGAAGTAGAAATGAAGTCTTGTAAATCATTAAGACCCTTTAAATGTGTGGAATTGTGACAGTCACATCAAGTAGAAATCCTACTCTTCCCTCTTGGAATCCTAATACTGTTGATACCTGGTGCAAATATTGCCACGATGCTACTATTTTAACATTCAAGTGTTTGTATAGTAAATTGGTCATGAGCACCATTCATTGCCAAACATTCTGCTGGTACCCCAGAACTCAGGGTAAAAATGAAGAAAGAGTTCCTGCCCTCTAGGAGTTAACAGAACAGTGGGAAACACAGAAAAGAAAATGCTAGTTATAGCATGGTGGAATCTGAAGAGCCCTGTTCAGTGGGAAAATATAATGTACAAGAGTTTAGTTGAGGTTTTGGAGAGGACAGTTCAAGAGAGTTTTCTGGAGGAGCAATGTAGAACCTGAAGAAAATAGATCCTGAATTATATGAGTCTGATTCATACATTTTCCTATTCAATGGGTAGCACATAACTATATTACTGACAAGGACACACAATGGCATTCCAGAAGCACCAGGTCAAAAGAACAGTAAAATATATAAACCATTTTTCTCCAGTAATCATGGAATGAATGAAGATCATAATTCTTGTTAGCTTTTGTGATTTGTATGTGTGTGCATTCTTTGTTGTCAGTTTCTAAGCCATACCCAGCAATGCTCAAAACCTACTCCTGGTGCAGTATTTAAGGATCACTATGATCAGAGTTGAAGGGAACATATAGACCTGGGAATCAAACCCTGGTCTATTGCATGTCTGCATGCAAAGTATGCCCTGGCCCTTTAGGTTATCTATCATCTAGCCTCCAGAGATATTTTGAAAAGGTAAAATTTGGGGATGTTCTCTGTAGAACTTTACATAATGGAAAAGAAAAATATATAAACATGACTTCTTTTTCACGAACAAAAGTCCTGAAGGCACCCTGCTGAATTAAAGGACCTTTTAAATAGGTGTTTGGCTAAGAGTAAACTTTTCTGGAGGTTGATTCAAGGTCTCTAGTCTGACTTGTGAAGATCACTGAACAGGATCTTCCCAGAGAAGGCTTACATGAGGCTGCCCTTTTTCTAGGACATCTCTGTGGCTTCCCTGTTCTGCTCAGAAGAATACATCGATAAATCTTCTTAAATTTTAGAATATTAAGACTTGTCAGGATCACTCTAACTTGCTCATCTTAAAATATTCTGGTTCTCAGTTTGCTCCTCATTGTTTTAGTAGTTTTCTATAGATCTTTATAAATATATTGCTACTATTACTGCAACTATGACTACTGTTACAGTTATGACTACTTTTACTTCTTTACTACTTTCACTACTTTTACACTACTAATATGACAATAGATCTAACAACTCTCATTGCTTCTATTTCTATTACTCTTTTACCATGCCAGTTAAGTATTTTTTTAATTGAATGATTACAACCCCCTGGCATTTTTCTGGGTAGTTTTATTATCAAAAACATCTTGAAAAAAAATCCAAGAGCTTCATTTTGCATGTGAAGTTAGAGAAAATCAGTAAATTAAAAAAAGATTAATTAAACATTATAAGCAAATTAAATAAAGCTAAATTGAATATATAGTGTTATAGTGTTTGCCATAGTTGCATCTCTGGTCCTACTTTATCAATCGTTGCTGAGCCTAATCTCTGTATTACTACCATTGAAATACCTAGTATTACAATAAGCTGTGAGAACCACAACTAAATGTGCAATCTTAGGTATCACAACTCCAAAGTTCTGATGACATCATGTGTCCAACACTTGATCAATACAGTAGTACAACATAGGAAAGGAAAGAGGAGAGGTGATTGTATATACTAGTTTATACATAAAGTTTATTTTTCCTTTTTTATAATTAATATCTTTATTTAAACACCATGATTGCAAATATGTTTGTAGTTGGGTTTTAGTTATAAAAAAGAACACTCTTACATCAAATTTCTACTAACTTTTTTCATTCCCTGGATATAGAATACTGATCTATATTAACTCAGTAATTCAGGTACTGGACATACTAGCAACAAAGTGACTGTAAGAGCCTGCAAAGCCTGGTTTGATAATGATCACAGGTATTAAGGCACCTTAGCCTGCTTGAGATGCTGTAAATTGTTATAGAGAAAGGCTCATTATCTGTAGATAGACAATTCTAGGAACATATTGCAAAGTAGCATTGAATTCTGCTAAAAATCTACTTCCACCTTGTCTAGGTTTGCACAAGCCAGAGAGAGATCAGATATCTTGTATCTTCATACTATGGCACTAATTCCCCTAGAGGGTCCTGGGACTTAGTTTCTTCTTTTATGACTGTCTCCAAATTATATCACACCGTCATTTAGAGTTTCAACATATAATTCTTTTTTGTTTTTTGGGCCACTCCCTGTGATTTTATGAAATAAATTTTACTTATTATCTGCTATAAAGGAGAATGGATTATTTTAGTTCCTAATTGTGTAGGTAGACTTTGAATAAGAAGTGTTCTGTGGGGCTGGTGAGGTGGCGCTAGAGGTAAGGTGTCTTCCTTGCAAGTGCTAGCCAAGAAAGGACTGCGACCGCGGTTGGATCCTCCGGCATCCTATATGGTCCCCCCAAGCCAGGGGCAATTTCTGAGCGCTTAGCCAGGAGTAACCCCTGAGCATCCAATGGGTGTGGCCCCAAAAACCAAACCCCCCCCTAAAAAAAGAAGTGTTCTGTATTCTATTAAACTCACATTATGAAGGCAGATATCATTATTAAAAGCATTTGGAGACTTCTTAAATATTGCATCCAGGCCATTGATAATAACTTAAACTATCACAGAAGCATGGGTCATCTGTGTTATAATAACAAAGAGGACTGGTATGGATGCTCATTTAACTTAATGTTAGCATTGCACAGTGATACAGGCATCCACCAATTACTTTTCACACCTAAAACTATAAGTGTATGTCAATTGTACCTCATTTAATATATAAAATGTGCATTAAAATATTTAAATTTTTACCAGGTAGTGGTGTATGCATGTGTATATGTGTGTGAATAAGAGAGAGAGAGTTTAGGAGATGAGTAAGAAAGTATAGCAACTTATGTAGAAGGCTGAAGTTAAAGCAGATTTCAATTTGGTTGATTATTAGAGTCCTTTTAGTGGTGGAGAAAAAACATACAATTTGAGTTACTAAGAATACAGAACATGGGTTAGTGAGCTTTTACTTCTTGTTTTGAAATAATGTATAATTTGTTGAGTAATAATTGATAAAATTATTTAATAAAATTATTTGATAAAATATTTAATGTGGTAATGTTGCAGGCCAGAGAAGCATTAACTTAAAAAAAGTAGCTGTACTCAGGTGTCTTGTAAAATATATTGCAGATCACCAGACTTCTGAGGGCCTTATTGCAAGTGACTTAGGTGAAGGAAGAGAAAGAGGAAGAAACACTTCTAAATGGAAAAAGTGTGCTAGCCTTGGTAGTCACCCAGTCAATGTATGGGAGGATTAGGATTGAAATAGTCTGCCAAGAACATCTGTCAGATATAGATGCTCATGTCTCACAACCCTGTGGCACAGCCAACAAAGTTCCATATGATCTTTATGGCATAGAAACTTTTCCTCATCACCAGATTTCTTATGAATTTGGCTTCAGGCTGAAATGAAAAATTGTTTTCTTGTAGGAATAAAATGGGTCCTACCTCTACTGTCAGGTTCATCGACAGTCATTGCAGAATAGAGGTTCAGGAAGGAGAAATACCTTTACTTGAGAAAATTTAGGGGAGAAAAAGATGGAAGCACATGTTTAAGGTGGAAAGTTAAGAAGCAAATATGCAGGTGAATCCCCAATATGGGGAAATTGTGCCCTGAAAAGTTAGTTTTTATTGGGTTTCCTAAAACTACTCTTTACATGGCAGTTCTTATGTAGATAAAGTCTGTTGGAAGGGTGTTGTCAGGGAAAGAGATGCCCTTTTAATATATTAACATATATATTATATATAATAATATAATTATAATATATATTATATAATATATAGTAATATATATTATATAAAGGCCTCTATGCCTTTAAGCTGGTTTGAAAAATCCACATTTCCAGGTCTGACTGTCTCCCTGAAACAATAAGGTAAACACATACATACACACACACTCACACATACATACAGTGCAAGAATTTATCCTCCGAACTCAGATTAATTAATTGAATCTTGTATATTATTCTATGTGTGTATTTGAGACTTTCAAAAGTCTCAAATAAATGTTGTCAAAGTGTTTGCAAATAATTTTTTCTTTTTTCTGGAAGAAAAGGGAATTGGGTCACACTCAGTAGAACCCAGGGATTTTTGTTGGCTCTGTGAAGAGGAGTCTACCTTAGCAGTGCCCAGGGGTCAAATGCAGTGCTGGGGATTTGAACTAGGATTGGCAGGAAGCAAAGCAAACTTTTAATCTTTACTTTGTCTTTGGTCTCTGTAGGTGGCATTTTCTTCAAGAACTTCACGTAGGACATTTCTAGTTTTACAGCATCCTAGTGTGAATATCAAAAGTGTTATTTATAAAACCCACTTTTGACATCCATTACAGTTAGCATGCATATTTTTCTCAGTATTTTCTATACAGTGATGGAATGAGTGAGGTTTTGATTGCTATTAAGGCAGTATGTTGGTTAAGCATGGGATAGGAAAGGGGGCAAGAGAGGAAATTGGGGTCATTGCTGATGGCAAGTATGCACTGGTGAAGGGGCTTGTACATTGTGTGACTGAAACTCATGAATAACTTTTAAGTTATCATGAATAACTTTTAAAAAGAATATCATGGTGATTCAATTAGATAATTTATTTAATAAAAGTCAGTATCTTGGTTAATTTAATTTTATTTTATTATATATGTTATAAATAATTTAAAGTGGTTTAGTTGTATTAAATTCAGCAAGTTAGGTCATGGCCACTTAGAAAGTTTACTCTTTTCCTTGTTTTCTCTTATTCTATTTGGTTTGGGACCACACCAGGTGATGTTCAGGGATTACTCCTGGCTCTGTACTTAGGAATAATGCCTAGCATTTCTTAGGGTATGAAGTGGCATGCAGAGAATAGAATAGAATAGGATAGAATAGAATAGAATAGAATAGAATAGAATAGAATAGAATAGAATAGAATAGAATAGAACAAAACATGCAAAGCAAACTCCCTAACTGTATGCTATAACTCTGGCCCCTGGTTTCTCTTTTCTTTTTATAATTTTGCTTTTCTTGTTTGTTTACTTTGTTGCTATAGAGCATTATCTTGTATTCAAGAGACTAGCATTACTTCTAATTTAATGGAGAAAAAACAGTTATTTTCCAGAAATGCCAGAAATCTGCTTGAGATGACATATTTGGATTCATAAAAAAAAATGCCAAGTCCAGTTACCATAAAAAGATGAAATACGTTTGCTTACAGGCAGCTGAATTGGGTTTGATCCTCAGCATACCAATTGGTCCTCCAAGCTTGCCAGGAGTGATTTCTGAGCACACAGCTAGGTGTAACCCCTGAGCATCACAGGGTGTGGTCCAAAAACCAGAGAGAAACAGAGAGAGACAGAGAGACAAAGAAAGACAGACAGAGATAAATACTGCTTTATCTGTTCCTATGACACTTGAGTAATTAGCCAAAACAGGAAACAACAGAAGTTACTGAGTAAGAGAGGAACTGAACATTACTCATTTGTCTCTATTAGTAAAATGATGATGCGATTTGTTCTGGTCTACAAATCTTGAGATAACTAATAGAATATTATGAAAATACTACGAATATGCTCTCACATCTTGGGCAATATTATCTTCTCCATTTTCTTTGTTAATGCCTGCACTACATACTTCTAGAACTAAAAAATGCTTTCACAACTTTTATAAAGCAATGCACTATGAGGAAGAAGAAGACAACTTATGTCGTTCTCTCTTCTGCTTAGCCTATCCAGCTCTCTATAACTCAGATAAAAAAACCTGTGTAGAACAAATGGAAAGACTGGTGTTCTTTTTGACACAATTGAAACAGTGCCCTCATGAATAAGATGGGCATTTGATGCAAAAGTATGGTCAACAGTAATCCCCTTGATCTCTATGAATGACAGTTATTTGCCATAGGCAGGCAACTTGCCACACCCCAGTGAAAATCATTAAGGGGAAGCAGAATGGGGGAAGTGAAATGAAAATTTCTAATTTAGTGGTGTCTTGAATATGGAAAACCTAAGCATTTGCAGAAGTTCTCATGTTGTTATCAAAGTCATCCTCCTCTTCCATCGTAGTTGCACCTTAGAATGCTAGTTCTTTTTTACCCTTTAACCTATGTAGAAAACAATATCTTTTTTCACTAAGTAATAGTCTGATTTTACCTTTGAGGTCATTGTATTCATACAAGTGCTCAGAATCTCAGTATTTCCTTATTCTTATTAATGCTTATTGAGTGCTTATTATTATGTCAGGTTCTTCTAGTCACTTTATATTTTATAAATACTCTATGAGGCTAATACTGTTTTCATATAGATTTTAAAACTAAGGCACACAGAGAGAAACTATATAGCTATTCCCAATGCCTTTGCTGCATGCATTCTCATGAAGTAAATGCAGGACTTATTTAGCTATATCTCTCTTTATTATAAATTTTTAAGTGTAAACTTTAAAATATTACAGGTATAAGTGTATGGAGGACGCAAGTACCAAAACATAAAAATAGACATAAAGGAATCTTCTCTTACCCACAAAGACTGCTCCATCAAGAAAATTATTTTTAAATTTAATATAGTTAGATTTTTTTTCTTTTGCTCTTTTGAGTCACAGCTGATGTTGCTCAGGGTTTATTCCTGACTCTACATTCAAAGATCCTTCCTGGTGCCCAAGAGGAAGAAAATGAGTTGCCATAGATTAAAAATGGGTCAAACATGTGCAAGGCAGGTGCCTATCCACTGTACTATACCTTGACCCACTATTCAGAAAATTTTTTGCATAGATTAAGATGTGATGTTCAAAATTATGCACATATACCTATTTTATTGTGAATTTTTGAAAGTATTTGTGTTATAAATTGATATAGTGAATTTGTGAACATTGCTTATTTCCCTAAAATAATTAAATGTTCTCATAAATCATGCTATGTACTTTTAAGAAATTACTAAAATCTAAGTACTTAAAAATAATTGAAATATTTTTTGGTAATAAAATTGCATTTGGGGTATCAGGATAATGAAGTGGGATCACCTCATATTGGCTCCTTTAAGAATCATTTTTATAGCTCTGGGTGTGACTGGAATCCTTTGAAGATTGTTATTCTCAGGTTGGGTTTGCTGCTCAATCTCCTCTGGAGCGTTGGATGAGATGAGGCCTGAGCATTTACATTCTTGCATATGGAAATCTGTACAGTCTTTTTTTATTTTCATAAGGCTTTGTTTTGTTTTCTAGTAGCATTCAGAATTTGTTTTAGCATGATGCTTGGGGATCAAACACTGGGCACTTGCAGGACAAGCATGTTCTCCTGACCCATGTGTGTTTCATGAACCTGCTGGACTTCCTTAGACATGAAGACTGGATTTTGCATCCAAAGAGTGATGGGCAAAAATTGTACTGCCTTTTATAGCTTTGACATTGGATATCACATAGAACTATTTCTGCAGTCACCACAGACTTTCCCACATTAGAGGGGAGATAATGTATATTCCACTTTTCACAGATCACATTATAAAGAAAATGTGTGGAAAGAGTTATATAGATGAGGCCTTATTTTTAAAGTTTAAGTGTCTCTTCAATTTAGGATTATCCCTTTACCAGCAACTTACTAAACTGAATTGGTTTACAAGATCCAGGAGAGGAGGTGGTGGCTCAGACAAATGAGGATGATGCCCATTTTCTCAAAAATAGGATCCACAGTCAAAAACATCTTACCAGGGAAAATTGCTAGGGGGTTCTAGAAATGGCATTTGTAAAAGGATTCCCTTGGAGTGATTAACAAATGTTTTTAAACTTAATTTTATTTCCTGAGTGTCATTTTGACACTGAAGGAGAAATATACTATTTATCAACTATTTTATATAATGACTATCATGAGTCACCTCTAGAAATCACAATTAACTTAAGATGCTCCATTCATTTACATGAAGCTTACTTGTGTTCTGTGATAGCCTTCCATCATTTGTAGGAAGATGAAACTATATGTAAAAAAAGGTCAAATCTAAAGGTTCTATCTTGCTTGCTTTTAGATATTTCATAAATAAATATTACAATATCTATTAAAATAGGCCCTGAATAATTCAGAGGCTTTTTTTTTTTGTCCTCTTGGTTAATACCTGCCAAAATCTTGTATTGAAGAATCTTCTGCTCAAACACCAAGCTCTACATAAAGAAAATATGGAAAAGTTTAAAAGACCATAGTCACATTCTTTTGTTTCAGGACCCTTTTCCTTTAAGTCTCATTTCATTTTTTCTATCTTCTCTGCACTGTCTCATCCTTGGTTATATCCTCTTATGCTTGGTTTCCTCAGTATCAGCTCTTAACACCTTCTGTTCACTGGGCATAGATTCACTTCTATGATATTGCATATCAGATTCATAGCTGAATCTGACCAACCCGATCCCCAAGAATAAACTTTCACATGTGTATTTGCAATGCAAATAATTGTGATCTTCCTTAATAGGATATTCAAATCTCAAGAACACTACTCCTCTCCCCCATTTAGATTTGCTAGAATTTGAGCATTTACAAAGCCCACGAATGAAACATTGATAAGGTTTTAAAATCAGAAATGCAATTTAAAAAGAATTGTTTTGCTCATAGTTTGGAAAACATTTATTATAGAGACAAGGTATCAAAATATTTAGTTAGATGATTCTGAGTACATGTACAAGTTTTGCAAGTTTTCATTTTGCATGCACTGATTTTTAGTGGGCATTTACAGAATTGATTGACTTCACTTCACTTTAATTTATTTTTTAATATTGTAGTATATAAATTAAGACATTAATTTTAACTATGTCCTTAAAGGATAACTCCAGATGTTTATCAATCACTGTCCATGTGCTTCCTCTATTGATAAATCACATTGGTAGAAAACAGTTGGTAGGGGAAACCACTGAGGTTGCTTGCTAGAGGAAGAGGAAGCAGTTAACACATGAATTTCATGGCAATATTTTGAAGGCTAGATTCTTGAAGATTATGAGTCTAAACAGATATTAAGACACCTCATCTACTTCCAGGTGTTCATTTAGCTTAAATTTCAGAATTATCATCTTTTAAAAAATTTTGGAACTGGGTGATAATGGCTTTTGTAGTTTCGGGGAAAAAAGGGAGACTATATATATATATATATATATATATATATATCCAATTTAATTTATATTTTGTTTATTTTTAATTTTTTATATATTTTATTTAAACACCTTGATTACATACATAATTGTGTTTGGGTTTCAGTCATGTAAAGAACACCCATCACCAGTGCAACATTCCCATCACCAATGTCCCAAATCTCCCTCCTCTCCTCCCAACCTCTGCCTGTACTCTGGACAGGCTTTCTATTTCCCTCATACATTCTCATTGTTAGGATAGTTCATAATGTAGTTATTTCTCTAACTAAACTTATCCCTGTTTGTGGTGAGCTTCATGAGGTGAGCTGTAACTTCCAGCCATAGCAAGACTCTGGAAACAACCAAGATACCCTTCAACAGATGAATGGCTAAAGAAACTGTGGTACATATACACAATGGAATATTATGCAGCTGTCAGGAGAGATGAAGTCATGAAATTTTCCTATACATGGATGTACATGGAATCTATTATGCTGAGTGAAATAAGTCAGGGAGAGAGAGAGAGAGAGAGAGAGAGAGAGAGAAAGAGAGAGAGAGAGAGAGAGAGAGAAAGACACAGAATGGTCTCACTCATTTATGGGTTTTTAAAAATGAAAGACATTCTTGCAATAATTTAGATTTTGAACCTCAGAGGTTGAACACTGCTTGCTAGAACTTTGTCACAATGGTGGAGTCAATATTATTGGAGTCAGATAATAAAATAAAATACATTTTGTTTTGTTTGTCTTGGGGGCACATTAGCAGTGTTCTGAACTTAGTCCTGATTTTGCTCAAGGAACACTTCTAATATTCCATATGGAATTCTAGATATTAAACCCAGAATGGATATGTACAAGACAAGTGCCCTACCAGTTGTAATATCTTTCCAGCCCCTGGAATTTAAATTTCTTAGACATTTAAATTACAATGTCTATTAAAATAAGCTCTGATTAATTCAGTGGATTTTTTTTGTTTGCTTGTTTGTTTTTGGGCCATACCATGTGATGCTCAAAGGTTACGCCTGTTATGTGCTCAGAAATTGCTCCTGGCTGGAGATTATATAGGACACCAGGGATCAAGCCCAGGTCCGTCTTGGATCAGCTGCATGCAAGGCAAACTCCTTACCACTGCACTATCGCTATGGTCCATTTTTTGTGCCCTCTATCTATCAACATAATACACAACATCAATAACAAGAAAAATAAAAACCACATGATCATATCAATAGATGCAGAGAAAGCATTTGATAAGGTCCAACACCCATTCTTGATCAAAACTCTCAGCAAGATGGGAATGGAGGGAACCTTTCTCAATATAGTGAAGGCCATCTACCACAAGCCAGTGGCAAATATTATCCTCAATGGAGAAAAACTGAAAGCCTTCCCTCTAAATTCTGGCACAAGACAAGGCTGTCCTCTCTCACCACTCCTATTCAACATAGCACTGGAAGTACTTGCTATAGCGATTAGGCAAGAAAAGGATATCAAGGGAATCCAGATAGGAAAGGAAGAAGTCAAGCTCTCACTGTTTGCAGATGACATGATACTCTACTTAGAAAACCCTAAAGACTCTATCAAAAAGCTTCTAGAAACAATAGACTCATATAGCAAGGTGGCAGGCTACAAAATTAACACACAAAAATCAATGGCCTTTCTATACACCAACAGTAATAAAGAAGAAATGGACATTAAGAAAACAACCCCATTCACAATAGTACCACACAAACTCAAATATCTTGGAATCAACTTGACTAAATATGTGAAGGACCTATACAAAGAAAACTATAAAACTCTGCTCCAAGAAATAAGAGAGGACACACGGAAATGGAAACACATACCCTGCTCATGGATTGGCAGGATTAACATCATCAAAATGTCAATACTCCCCAAGGCATTATACAGATTTAATGCCATCCCTCTAAAGATACCCATGACATTCTTCAAAGAAGTGGATCAGACACTTTTGAAATTCATTTGGAACAATAAACACCCTCGAATAGCTAAAGCAATCATTGGGAAAAAGAATATGGGAGGAATTACTTTTCCCAACTTTAAACTGTACTACAAAGCAACAGTTATCAAAACAGCATGGTATTGGAATAAGGATAGGTCCTCAGATCAGTGGAATAGGCTTGAATACTCAGAAAATGTTCCCCAGACGTACAACCATCTAATTTTTGATAAAGGAGCAGGAAATCCTAAATGGAGCAGGGAAAGCCTCTTCAACAAGTGGTGTTGGCACAATTGGATAGCCACTTGCAAAAAATTAAACTTAGACCCCCAGCTAACATCATGTACAAAGGTAAAATCCAAATGGATTAAAGACCTCGATATCAGCCCCAAAACCATAAGATATATAGAACAGCACATAGGCAAAACACTACAGGACATTACAGGCATCTTCAAGGAGGAAACTGCACTCTCCAAGCAAGTGAAAGCAGAGATTAACAGATGGGAATATATTAAGCTGAGAAGCTTCTGCACCTCAAAGGAAATAGTGCCCAGGATACAAGAGCCACCCACTGAGTGGGAGAAACTATTCACCCAATACCCATCAGATAAGGGGCTAATCTCCAAAATATACAAGGCACTGACAGAACTTTACAAGAAAAAAACATCTAACCCCATCAAAAAATGGGGAGAAGAAATGAACAGACACTTTGACAAAGAAGAAATACGCATGGCCAAAAGACACATGAAAAAATGTTCCACATCACTAATCATCAGGGAGATGCAAATCAAAACAACGATGAGATACCACCTCACACCCCAGAGAATGGCACACATCACAAAGAATGAGAATAAACAGTGTTGGCGGGGATGTGGAGAGAAAGGAACTCTTATCCACTGCTGGTGGGAATGCTGTCTAGTTCAACCTTTATGGAAAGCGATATGGAGATTCCTCCAAAAACTGGAAATCGAGCTCCCATACGATCCAGCTATACCACTCCTAGGAATATACCCTAGGAACACAAAAATACAATACAAAAACCCCTTCCTTACACCTATATTCATTGCAGCTCTATTTACCATAGCAAGACTCTGGAAACAACCAAGATGCCCTTCAACAGATGAATGGCTAAAGAAACTGTGGTACATATACACAATGGAATATTATGCAGCTGTCAGGAGAGATGAAGTCATGAAATTTTCCTATACATGGATGTACATGGAATCTATTATGCTGAGTGAAATAAGTCAGAGAGAGAGAGAAAAACGCAGAATGGTCTCACTCATCTATGGGTTTTAAGAAAAATGAAAGACACCCTTGTAATAATAATTTTCAGACACAAAAGAGAAAAGAGCTGGAAGTTCCAGCTCACCTCAGGAAGCTCACCACAAAGAGTGATGAGTTTAGTTAGAGAAATAACTACATTTTGAACTGTCCTAATATTGAGAATGTATGAGGGAAATGTAGAGCCTGTTTAGGGTACAGGCGGGGGTTGGGTGGGGAGGAGGGTGATTTGGGACTTGGGTGATGGGAATGTTGCACTGGTGATGGGTGGTGTTCCTTTTATGACTGAAACCCAAACACAATCATGTATGTAATCAAGGTGTTTAAATAAAAAAAAAAAAAAATAATACCTGACAAAATCTTGCATTGTAGTATCTTCTGCTCAAACACCAAGCTATGCATAATGCATATGGAAATGATTAAAAGGCCATAGTAACATTCTTTTGTTTGAGGACCCTTTTCTGTTAACTAGTTTTATTTAATCTATTTCTCAATTTCTTAGATATTGTAACAATCTTTGCAGCCCCTGGAATGTAAAGTTCTTAATTTCCCTACTACCACTTATACCAGTATCCTGTTCTCTAGGATAGTTAAAACTTCAGCCAAATCTGTTATTCCTAATACCTAAAAATCATAAGTTCTATTGATTACCTTTCTGCAATATTTCTGTCTTCTATGCTCTTTTCTTCTTCTAACACTGTCACATCTCATGTTTAAGTTTTTAATTGCCTCTTCTTAAGGGAATGGTATTAATTGATCTGATCATCAATACTCCCCTACAATTATATTGAAATCCACCGTCAAGTCAATTTTTCTAAAATTTCCATCTGGTTAACTTATGCCTATGCTCAAAAAAATAAATGTTTTTCTTTTAAATATTGATTTAAATTCAAAGTAATTATCATAGCATATAAGGGATCTCACTCACCCTAAGTTTTCTGTTTGGTAGGTATATTACTAAGCATTCTGTAATTTTTGTATATAATCTTTGTCACTTATTAAGTTAGTTATCTTAATTTCTTTTCTCAAATATTCTCTTATGCTTTCACATGTGAAATGTTAATAATCCCTGGCTGTCATTTCTAAGTTGAAATTATAGTGTCCTCTAAAAATGTCTTTTTTCAAAAGAAATACTTTTCCCCATTCCAAGAATAATTAATAATTTTCAGAAGTAATTTTACCAATTTTTTATCTTATACTCTGTGGAAATAAAAAAAATACAGATTTTTTTGTTTTTGTTTTTGGGTCACACCTGGCAGCGCTCAGGGTTTAATCTTGGCTCTACGCTCAGAAATCGGTTCTACGCTCAGAAATCGCTCCTGGCAGGCACAGGGGACCATATGAGATGCCGAGATTCAAACCACCATCCTTCTGCATGCAAAGCAAACACCCTACCTCTGTGCTCTCTCCGGCCCCAAATGCATATTTTTTTAAATAGAGGCTCATGAGAGAAAAATGAGGTTTTATTAACTTAGCATTGTTTCCCTAAGTTTAAAACCAGACATATAATATTCCTTTTCTAAAGGTTGTTGTTTTAAATAATATGATGATTCTTGTTCTAGGAAACTATATTCAATTGAGTCCAAATAATCAATTTTAGATTTTCTGAGATTATATAAGATATATAAAATAAATGTGTTGAACATGTATGATTGGTTTGTGGTTAATGCAGATTATATTTTCTAACACAGAATTTCAAAATGTTCTGAAAAATAATATTTAAGAGAGAATTGCTAGGAGCTGGAGTGATAGTACAGTAGGTAAGGCACTTCCTTAAATGTGGTAAATCTGGAGTACCTGGCACTCCATATGGTCCACTGATCACTGCTAGAAATGACAGCTGAATTCTTAAACAAAAGTATGCCCTGTGCACCACTGTGTGGCCTCAAGATTAACAAACAAGAGTAATAAAGAGAGAAGAAATTGCCAAGAACACCAGGAGCAATTTCTCTCATTTGGATATGCAATTATTGTCTCTATATGTCTGATATTATTGACTCTAATTCATATTGACACAAAAGCCAAATAAAGAGTAGTACCAATGGTTGTTTAATCAATGTTCTTTTTAATATAATTACTTTATTTAGATATTGCGGTTACAAAATTTTTCATGATTTAGTCTCAGTCATAAAATTTACAACTATAGAGTCAGAGCGATAGCGCAGCAGTAGGGCATTTGCCTTTCACGTAGCTGGTCCAGGATGGACCTCAGTTCGATCCCCTGTGTCCTACATGGTCCCCCAAGCCAGGAACGATTTCTGAGCGAAGAGCCAAAAGTAATTCCTGAGTGTTACCAGGTGTGGCCCCAAAATCAAACCAATTCAAAACAAACCTAACCAAACCAAACCAAAACAAATAAACAAAAGAAACCAATCACACGTACAAAAATTTTACAATTATTCTTCACCAGTGCACATTTTCTGCCAAGGTGGTAGAAATTTCCCTCCTCCCTTCTCCCTCTTCCTCCCTGCTTGCCTCTGGAGCAGACATTTTACTTTCTCACTCTTTCTCTCTTTGACAAGTAGTTTGCACTATTGATAATGAGGGGGCATCATGCAGCCTTTCAGCAACCAGTTTTTGTCCATTTTGATTAGTTCCAACTTTCATTGTCACAGTGTCACATTTCACTACACTAACTGCATTCACCACTCTGTGGAAAGCTTATTACCATGAACTGGTCCTCTTAATCCTCATCTCTATTATCTCTTAGTACTATTACCATACTATCTTTTATTTTTCTTATGTCGCATAAATTTAGCAAGATTATTTTATTTCATTTTTTCAAGTATGCTACTTTACCTTTAATCATATTATCAAGAATAAGTGTGATGATGTACTGTGTCTTTAGATATAATTTTTAAAAAAAATATCTTTATTTAAGGACCATGATTACAAACATGTTTTTATTTGGGTTTCAGTTACAAAAAAGAACACTCCCCTTCACCAGTGCAACCTCCCACCACTAATGTCCCCCATCTCTAAGGCCATCTACCACAAGCTAATCGTAAATATTATTCTCAATGGAGATAAACTAAGGCCTTTCCTTTAAAATCTGGTGCAAGACAAGACTGCTCTTTCTTGCTACTCCTATTCAACATGGTACTGAATGTACTTGACATAGCAATTAGGCAAGAAGAATATATCAAGGGCATCAAGATAGAAAAAGAAGTCAGGCTCTCACTGTTTTCAGATGACATTTAGAAAACCCTAAAGCTTCTACCAAAAAGCTTCTAGAAAGGATTGATTCATATAGTAAAGTGGCAGGCTGCAAAATTAAAACACAAACATCAATTACCTTCTTATACACTAATAATGATAGAGAAAAATTGACATTAAATAAACAATTCATTCACATTAGTGCTACACAAACTCAAATACCTTGGAGTCAACAGAACTAAAGAGGTGAAGGACCTATGCATAAAAACTACAAACCACTGCTTCAAGAAATAAAAGAGTACAAGGAAAATGAGACATATACCTTTTTCATGGATTAAGAAGACAAACATCATTAAAATGGCAATACTCCTCAAAGAATTGCACAGATTTAATGCAATTCCTCTAAGAATACTCCTGGCATTCTTCAAAGAAGTGAATCAAACACTCTTGAAATTCATTTGGAACAATAAACATCCATGAATAGCTAAAGCAACTCTTTGGAAAAAGAAGATGGGAGGCATCACTTTCCCCAACTTTAAGTTGTACTACAAAGCAATAGTAATTAAAACAGCATGGTATCGGAAAAAGGGCAAACCCTCAGATCAATGGAAAGTCTTGAGTATTCAGCAAGATTATTTTATGTTGATTTCTCTCCCTCTGACTCATTTCACTTAGCATAGTAATCTCCATATCCACCCATATATAAACAAATATTATGATTTATTTTTCTTAAGAGCTGTATGGTATTCTGTTTTGTAGATATACCTCAGTTTCTTTAGCCACTCATCTGTTGTTAGGCACCTGGGTTGTTTCCAGATTCTGACTATTGTAAATAGTGTTGTGATGAATATAGAAGAGCAGAAGGCATTTTGGTATGGTATTTTTGTATTCCTAGAGTATATCATTAGGATGGTATTTCTGGATCATTTGGAGGCTCAATTTCTAGTTTTTTGAGGAATATCCACATTGTTTTCCAAAAAGAATGTAACAGTCTGCATTCCCACCAGCAGTAAAATAGAGTCTTTCTCTCCCTGCATCCAGGCAAGAACTGGTTGTTCTTCATGATGTGAAACGATGTCTCATTGTTTTGATATGTTTCTTCCTAATTATTAATGATGTGGAGTACTTTTCATGTATTTTTGGTCATTTGTATTTTTTGAGAAAATGTCTGCTCATTTTTATTATTTTTTGCTAAGTTCTATAAATGTCTTGCATATCTTAGATATTAGTCCCTTATCTGATGGGTATTGGGTGAATAGTTTCTCCCATTCCAGGGAATGCAGTGATAATCTAACATACTCAAGTTAATCAATATAATACACCATATTAATAAAAGAAAAAGTAAGAAGTATATGATTATATCAATAGATGCCAAGAAAGAATTTGACAAGACCTAGCATCATTCATAATAAAAATTCCAACAAGATGGAGATTAAAGAAACTTTTATCAGTATTGTCAAAGCCATTTATCATAAACCCATTGCAAGCATTATACTCAATGGGGAAACACTAAAAACCTTTCCTCTAAGATTTGGCACAAGACAAGTTTGCTCCTTCTCACCACTTTTATTCATTATAATACTGTAGATATTTGCCATAGCAATTAGGCATGTAAAAGATATTAAGAGCATTTACATAGGAAAAAAAGAAGTGAAGCTCTGTTTGTAGATGCCATTATACTGTATCTAAAAAATCCTAGAGGCTCTACAAAAAGTTTTGAGAAACATTAGCCTTATATATACATATATATATATGCTACAAAATTTACATGCAACTCCATAATTTTTCTCTACTCAACTAATAAAAGAGAAGAAAAGGATATTAAAAAAGTAATCCTATTCAATAAGGTGCCTTAGAAAATCAAGTACCCTGGAATTAAGTTAACTAAAGAAGCAAAAACCTATACAAAGACAACTACAAAATACTGCTTCAAGAAAGACACAAGAAAATGAAAACACATATCCTGCTCATGGATCCAGAGGATTAACATAATTAAAATGGCAATACTTCACAAAGCATTGTTTACATTTGAATCTATCCCTATGGGAATACTCATGACATTTTCCAAAGAAGTATGTAATGTGCTTCTGAAATTCATGTGGAACAATAAATGTCCATGAGTACCTAAAGCAATCCTTGGTGAAAAGTAGATGGGAGGAATCAGGTTTCCCAATTTTAACTGTACTATAAAGCAATAGTCATTAAAATAGCATGGTATTAAAATAAAGACAGACCCTCAGATTAATGGAATAGTCTTGAATATTAGAGATGGACCCATAGGTTTACAATAAATTAATCTTTGATAAAGGAACAAGAAATACAAAGTGTGTGGCTGGAGCGGTGGCACAAGCAGTAGGGTTTTTGCCTTGCACATGCTAAACTAGGACGGACCACAGTTTGATCCCCTGGTTTCCCATATGGTCCCAAGCCAGGAGTGATTTCTGAGTGCATAGCCAGGAGTAACCCCTGAGCATCACTGGGTGTGGGTCTCAAAACCAAAAAAAAAAAAAAAAGAAATACAAAGTGAGCAAGGAAATCCTCTTCAACAAGTGGCATTGGAAAACTGGTCAACAACATACAAACAAACAAACAAAAAAACTCAGATCTCTCTTTTATGTCATGCACAAAGTCAAATCAAAATGGATTAATGACCTTGATATCAGACCTGAAACCACGAAGTACTTTAAGGAAATTTTAGGCAAAATGCTCCATAACATTGAAGCTAAAGGCATCTTCAAGGATAAAGCACCATTGGCCAAACAAGTAGAAGCGAAGATAAACAAATGGAAATTCATTAAACTGAGAAGCTTCTGCAACTCAAAAGAAGCAGTACTAGAATAATAAATATTCGTATGTGGGAAGCTTTAAAAGTCTATGTATGCACTTTGTGAGTTTACTTTTTTAAATCTCTTTTTAGAGGGGAGCTCTATATAAGGATAAGAATTTAGACAACTAATATCTTCTTGTTCCATCCTTAACTGAATGCTTACAAGATCCAAACCAGGTATCAGGGTCATAAAGTGTATTGAAGTTATATACTGAGTTTTTTTTAAAGAACATTTCTTTACTGTAATATTCTGTTCTATTTTTTTGTATCCTACATTTAATTAAGACTGTAGTTTTTCAAATTCTCTTTATACTTCGTAACAATAGACTTCAGAATTCTCTTTGCACCTTGTAGCAATATTTAGTAATCCTGTTTGAAGTGTTGAATAGAATGTAATTTTTCCATTACTACCTTCAGGTAACAGATAATTTTTATTCTTTGTGGTAAAGTTATTCATAATGAACTTGCTTTTAAGCCAACACCACACATTTAGCTATTTCTTTGGGGTCCTGACTTCCTTTGAAAGATCTTTTTTCCTGCATATAATCTGCTACAGGAAAGAGGGTGTTCACTACTTTCCTATCTCTCTGACTCTTTCATCATGTTTAGTAATATTTTCCACTCCTCTGTAGATAGGAATCTTTTTTGAATTTTCTATATTTAACACCAACACATAAGGTTGTTAAAAACATAAGTCTTTCTTTCACCACATCCACCCAGATTAAAAGTGAATCAAGACAACTAGGTTGCTCTTGCAGGAACTGTGGTCTCACAAGCTGCACCATTTTGCTAGCCTTTCAATTCACATAGATGAAAAGTGTGTTCTTTTGCAACCTCTAGGAGAAAAACTCAGGCAACTTTTAGCTTTATGATACTAGGATATATTGATGATAGCTTTCTTGCTCGACTTGGTAAAGCAGTTGCTTGATGATAATTAGCTCTCTGGTACTCAATTCTCATGTGGTTCCACTCTGCTGTCTCATGTGTTGTCAAACACTAACCTAGGATATCTTGCCTAACTTTATAATACTTTATAGTAAAAGATACCACAGACTCTCTTGACAAAACATGCTCAATTTGAATCATCTTCTTTGTCTGGAATATACCATTTCAACCATCATTTGGAGAGTAGTATAATCAGTTGGTTTGTTGTTGTCAGGACATTTGAGAACATCTGTTACAAACTGAAATACTAAAATCAGTAATTTACTATGTTTCTTCTAAACCATGTCATTCAATCAAATATTAGTTTCTTCCTGAGCACTCTTTTAGGTATCTACAGTATATGAAAAAACTAGAATTGGGGCTTTTTTCTTTTTTTTTTCTTTTTTTGGTTTTTGGGCCTCACCCATTGACGCTCAGGGGTTACTCCTGGCTATGTGCTCAGAAATCACTCCTGTCTTGGGGGACCATATGGGACGCCTGGGGATCGAACCGTGATCCGGTCTAGGTCAGCTGCGTGCATGGCAAATGCCCTATGCTGCACCACTGCTTGGGTCCCAATAATTGTTTTTTTTATTCTCTCTAAAATTATGATCTATGTTTTAGTTTCTTTTTCATCGAAGAATCAGTGGGGAAATTTCGTTTTCCACTAGCCAGAGTAGCTCTAGTTCTCATACTTAAGAAATGTAATAACCGGGGCCGGGCGGTGGCGCTGGAGGTAAGGTGCCTGCCTTGCCTGCGCTAACCTAGGACGGACCGCGGTTCGATCCCCCGGCGTCCCATATGGTCCCCCAAGAAGCCAGGAGCTACTTCTGAGCGCATAGCCAGGAGTAACCCCTGAGCCTCACAGGGTGTGGCCCAAAAACCAAAAAAAAAAAAAAAAAAAAGAAATGTAATAACCGGGGCAGGCAGGTGGCGCTAGAGGTAAGGTGTCTGCCTTGCAAGCGCTAGCCAAGGAAGGACCGCGGTTCGATCCCCCAGTGTCCCATATGGTCCCCCAAGCCAGGAGCTATTTCTGAGCGCATAGCCAGGAGTAACCCCTGAGCGTTACCGGGTGTGGCCCGCCCTCCCATAAAAAGGAAATGTAATAACCAAGACGGATGCTTGTATGTAAACTTTTAGATTTTGAGGTTGGAGGATTGAGCCACACCTAGTGGTGCTCAGGGTTTACTCCTGGCCCTATGCTCAGAGATTGAACCCAAGAAATCCTACCCATTGTAGGCTCACTCTGGCACTGTGTATAAACTTCTAATAAAAGCACATTCTTAGCTCTCAATGTCAGCCCTTTTATATACAAGTTATTGAACAAATAAGAACAGAAAAATATATCGCTTAAAAATATTCACTTAAAGTTGCCTTGAAACTGATCTTCTCACTCATTCATTTGTAAGAATCACCTTTTTTTTTGTTTTTGTTTTTGTTTTTGTTTATGGCCACACTCGGCAGTGCTCAGGGGTTACTCCTGGCTGTCTGCTCAGGCAGACACGGGGGATCATATGGGACACTGGGATTCAAACCAATCACTTTTGGTCCTGGAGCGGCTGCTTACAAGTCAAGTGCCGCTGTGCTATCTCTCCGGGCCCCAAGAATCACCTTTTTGACCAACTTATTTTTTATGATTTATTTAGAATAAGTTTCTATGTGTTTTTATTAACTGAGAATCTTTTTTTAACCTAAATCCTAGTATTTGTAAAATAAACTGATGAAGGAGTTTTTATTTTTTTCAAGGATAAAGCTAGCTTGCTAATGTACTTTTTGATTCTGTTATTCTAGAACAAAGATTATTTGAAGGGACTGTTGGAAGACAAAAATTAAAATATGGAAAATAATTTTGGAATCAAATGAGATAATCTTTTTACTCTGTCATCTCATAGCTCATGAATAACTTTTCACTTTTTTTTTTATTGTTGCCTTTCCTTTATTATTCTTTTCCCACTTATTTTACTGCTTTTCCTCAACTCAAGCTCTTTTCCTTTTTGTCCATTTTAGTCTTCAAAAGAAAATAAGGACCCGGAGAGATAGCACAGCGGTGTTTGCCTTGCAAGCAGCCGATCCAGGACCTCAGGTGGTTGGTTCGAATCCCGGTGTCCCATATGGTCCCCCGTGCCTGCCAGGACAGCCAGGAGTAACCCCTGAGCAATGCCGGGTGTGGCCCAAAAACCAAAAAAAAAAAAAAAAAAGAAAGAAAATAAAATACTCTTTTCCTAAACAATTTGGATAGTTTTGTAATAAGTACCCCAAATTCCAGTTATATAAACATATGGACGTAAAGACATAAAGCAATATTCATCAGTGTTTCAAATTTTGGTATTTTATTACTTGGAAAGGCTGGTGTTGGGACCACATTCAGTAGTGCTTGAGACTTATTCCTGACTCTGTATATAGTGTTCACTCCTAGAAGTGTTCAGTGGGTCATATGTGGTATCAGGACTACACTGAGGTTGGCTGGACATTATATAAACTCCTTAAACCTTGTATTATCTCTCTGGCTCCAGCTGTGTTTAAATTTTTTGTATATTCTATAAATTATCAATATATTTTATGGCTTGTTTTTGTTTTTGTTTTGTGTTTTTGTGTTTGGAGCCACACCTGACTGTGTTCAGGACATATGGCTTTCTGCTCAGAAATAACTTCTGGCAGTGCTCAGGTGATAATATGTGGTGATAAGGATCAGATTCCACCATGTGTAAGGTAAGCAAGCACCTTATCAACTCTTCTATTTCTCTAGACTCAATTTTTCATTCTTTAATTTTTTGCCTTAGACAGAAATAGCTCAACATTTCAGCATTCATGAACCCTTTCACTTAATAGCATTTTTCTTACTCATGAAACAAAAATGGCTTGCTAATTTAATGTACACATTTATTACATTGGGGTCTACTACTTAAATATATTTTATTACGGGGCTGGCGAGGTGGCGCTAGAGGTAAGGTGTCTGCCTTGCAAGCGCTAGCCATAAAGGGCCACGGTTCGATCCCCTGGTATCCCATATGGTCCCACAAAGCCAGGGGCAATTTCTAAGCACTTAGCCAGGAGTAACCCCTGAGCATCAAATGGGTGTGTCGAAAAAAAGAAAAAAAATATTTTATTACTAATAAAATGCAGTTACAGATTGAATATTTCCTTTTTTATCTGATCTTAAATAACAAACCACATAAAATGTCTTTAAATGTCTTTAATTTCTAAATAAAGAAAAAGAGCCAGAATTTGATTTAAAAAAAAAGCACGACATTTTTTTCTAAGTACCTGAAAATTAAGAATGAAAATGTTATTTTTCTTATAATTTTGTTTTAGTGATAAAGTGGTGTTTTTTTTATTTTTTGGTTAGAGTTTATTTCTAGCAATTTTGTAAAGTGTTGTAAATTAGTAAGAGTCTTTAAAAATTTTATCCTGCCAAGACTGTGAAATACATCCTTACATATTCATTTTTGAATTGATGGATGGATGACAGGCAGTAGGCAGCAGGATTGAGTACTAAACGATTCTTGTGTCAAGCTTCAGAAATCATAGCAATCTGATCTGTAGCACATGGAATAGGAAAAGAGCAAAAAGAGAAATATGTATGAGAATTTTGGCTTAAGTCAGAAAATAGCAACAAAGAATTATTTTTACTAAGAGAAATTGAAAATCACAAAGCTAGAGCTGTAACTTTTGATATCATTATAGACAATTTAACAGATTATATTTGATTAAAAAGTAACCTTTTTAATATGCCATGAAGAAATTTCAGTAATTAATAGAAAGGTCATAAAAAAGAAAGTTTGATAGACTGCATTTAGGTGGAAAGACAAGAGAAAAAAAAAGACTGGATTCTAATGCTGGTTTTCCAATAAATTTTCCATGTGGTTAAGCAGAAAACACTTTGGTTTGGGAAAGTAGTCTGATCTTTATTTCACTGTTACTCCTAACCACCTGCATTCTCCTAAGGAAAGACTTCACTTATCAGCTTCAGTGTCTATGACAGAAGAATGATGCCATTTTATTGGGTGATTTTTTAAAGGTCCCTTATCTCAAACTTTATTATAGCTTCTCATCTTTGTTAGCACATTTCTAACAAAAGGAAATGTGCATAGTGTGTATATAGGATTGCTTCTAGAAAGGCACAAAATACAGCATAAATCATTTAAGATCATGTAGAAATACTTTATCCCTTTGATTATTTTGGTATGTGAGTTCATTGCTTGTCATTTTCTCTTTCCCATTGAATACCCATAGTGCCTTGCTTATTCTTAGCAGTGTTCAATCACAATTGTAAAAAAAGAGAAGAAAATAGAAATATTAATATAAGTACAGTTTCTTCTAGGGATTGCACTAGTTTCTGCTTAGCCTGCTCTACTTTAAAACATGGGCTCGTGTGCGCTCTCTCTCTCTCTCTCTCTCTCTCTCTCTCTCTCTCTCTTTCTCTCTCTCTCTCTCTCTCTCTCTCGTGCGCTCACACACACACACATTTTTTTTAAATAAACTTGGTTAGCAATGCCCATTTGTGTTTCTTTAAAATATAGCTTTGGTAAAAAAGCAGGAAGAAAAGGAAGACAATTAAAAAAGGGATAGATTACACTGTACTTAGCAAAATAACTGAGAATTGTATTCCTCTCTTTATTTACAGTCCTTCCAGAGCCCACAAAATCAAGTAAATAATTAACTGACTGGATTTCAGCATGACAGAGAGGGCCTGAGGGATTGTTGAGCAAGGACTTCAGAGCTCCATGTAGACCAAAGTTTCCTAGACTTGGGTCTGGCCCTCAGGGAAATCACATTGCAAAACTGTGGGAAAGAGGAAGTTGACCCCAAACCCAGATGATTTACTTGAAAATGGGAAAACTCAATTTGCTACCTATTGTGCCCTTAAATACACCCAGTATTTCTCATATTTTTGCTGGGTATCTCAGTGATTTAGGTGTTTTATGTTTCTACTTGTTTGGAACAGTGATCCATGTCCTCCTGGCAATATGATAAACAAAGAATATAAGAAAAAGAAAAAGTGGAGAGTAAAAATTATGCTAGTTACTTGGAGGTTATTTATTATTTTTATTAGTTATTTCTATAATATGTAAGAGTATGCTTTTCTTTTAAAAATTTAGAAGCACTAAATTAAAGTGACCAGCTAGCAGTAATTAGAAAGCAAATAAAAATTAACTATATTAAATATCAGTTTATGTTATTTCTGTGTATTAGGAAGACATCTTCAAAGTCATCTCCTTTTAGAAATAGAATCCAAAGTATAACTATTAAATTGACTCTCTAAACTGGTGCGGTGAGAAGTAAATCGTCACTAGCCTGACAAAAACAACAAAGTTCTGGGATTAAAACCCTGGGCACCGCTTTCTGGAGCAAAAAGAAAGGAAATATTTCCTCTTTTATGAAGTGTCCCTGCTCATGTGTACAAAAGTTTTTTTCTAGTTGTTATGAAGGAGACACAATACATGACACAAAGAAATATACTGTCTTTACAATTGCTATTATTTAGGAAGATTAATTCCAGCAGTCCCAGGAAAGACCAAGGAATATTAACAATCTGGCTCCCAGGGAGGGCCAAGTGCTGTTTTACACACTGATCATGGCACTGAACATGATATCATAGATAGGAGCGACAGATCGATGCAATCTGGCTTCTTCATTCAGTTTCTTAGCTTGTGGATTGATGCCAATACTATATTTCCCTGTCTTTGTTCCTCACTCCACACATGCTCTCTGGGAAGCACTTGTTATGCATTCCTTCCATTGCTTAGCCATGACCACTGCTTCTTTGAGATGGTAGTAAGAATTTTAATCAGTCCTGGGCAATAATTACTATCTTTTTCCAGATGCATCTTCTTTGCAGATTTCATTTTTATTCCTCTCCAGTCTTATGGAATAGGGTGATGTTGAAATTCTCTTTCAAACAGTTTGATTCCAGCAGGAAATATATAAAATACTTCCTTCTTTCTTCTTGTAAAATGGTATTTTTCTTTCTTCTTTCTCTTTTTACTGTAACATGGTGATATTTTTATTTCTGACACAATTATTTAAAACATTTTTTGTTGCAACACTCTAGCCCCCACCCCTAAACCTTCAAGAATATTAATATTTTATTATTTTTACTTCACATTTTACTTAGTCTAATAGTTAAAGGATAATGACTACTATACTCCTAGTATAACTCTTAAAAATGTCCAATGTCCTTATTCCATATGCCTGAGTGTCTCAGTGAATGAACACATAATATATTTATGGTAAATTTTTTATTCCACCAATTTGTATCTTTTCTGACTCCCTCCTTGTCACCTTAGAAATCCACATGCATCATCTAATCAACTGTCTTTTCTGCTTCAAAAATTTTTTATCAACTTGACCTATATTCATTTAATTTTTAGTTACCCCCAAAAGTTATTTAAGTCTGAGGATTATAAATGCATATACAAACATGTGTATATAAATATACATAATATGCTTCCTGTCATATTAAGGGAAATGACCAAGAAAATTCTTTAATATATAGTAATAAGTCAGAGGCTATGTGAGTAATGCAGATACTAAATCTTATAAAGATTGAATAGTGATCATATACATTCCGGCTGCTGTCAGCGAGTGAGATTGCGATAACAAGGTGACATTTGAGTTCAGCCTGAACAGTGTAGGGAATAACTGTGGATTTTAGGAAAAGAGAAAATTTCAAAACAAAGACACAGAATCTACGACAACAGATGAATAGATAAAGAAATTGCGTTGTGGACTGGAGAGATAACATAGAGGTAGGGCGTTTGCCTTGCATGCAAAAGGACAGTGGTTCAAATCTTGGCATCCCATATGGTCCACAGAGCCTGCCAGGAGCGATTTCTGAATGTAGAGCCAGGAGTAACCCCTGAGCACTGCTGGGTGTGACCCCAAAACAAACAAAACAGAACAAGAAATTGTGTTGCATATACACAATGAAATATTATATCATTGTCAGAATAAATTTTCATGAAGTTTGCAGCAACTTAGATGGAATAGGTGGGCATCATTCTGAAAGAAATGGACCAGGGGCAGAAACAAATAGTATGAAGATGTTATTACTCATTGTGGTGTACAGAGAAACAAATTAAGGGTATAAAATACCAATAGATAATAAAATTCTAATACTAGAGGAACCAGATAGATAGTAGGGCAGGTTGGGCTCACCTGGCAATTCCTATGATTAACATTGAGTGATTAAGTTTCTGTGATTAACATTGAGCCAGGAGACTCATCAAGAGCCAGTAAAAAGCCCTGAGCATTTTCAAGTGTGGCCTCACAAAACAGACAAAACAAAACAATTCAAACATTAGAATACACACCTGAGAGAACTAGTGGACTAGTGGGGAAGGGGAAATTAATAGGTTACTGGAAAGTTAGAGGAGAACATAAGTGAATGAACTCAAGCACCTGGGTGGTGGGAAGTAAAGTAAGAGTATCCATTAGAGTAGGTATGAGAATGGGGAGAGGGTCATGGACACCTGGGTGGCAGTAGTCATTATTTCTGAACATCAATATCAGAACTTTGAAGCAATTATAATGGTCTCCTAGCCATAGTAAAAATCATAAATTTTAATAATGTATAGAAATATATTTGGTACATTGTTAGCAGGAAGTCTATTACATCTTGAAAAAAATTAGGATAGTTATTTAGTTTAAAAGTTAGCAGCTGTAAAACAGGTGCTAGATTGTGAAAGATTTTTAAATACCAGGTTAAGTTCAAGAGAAAATTGGGGGTAGAATGTGATGAAAAACGTAGGCTTGAGAAAAGAGAAAATTTCAAAGCAAAGACACAGAATCTACGACAACAGATGAATAGATAAAGAAATTGCGTTGCAGACTGGAGAGATAACATAGAGGTAGGGCTATCACTGTATGTAGAGGGAGCCAGTTGTTGATGTTGTATTGCTATTGTATTGTGCTTGGGCCAAATTACAACTAGATATGAAAAAGTAATAGACATTCTAGATTCAGAAGTGACTGAAAATGAGGTCCAACTTCATATAGAAAAAAAAAAAGACCAATTAGATGGGAAGCTACTTTCTTCCCTGCAAAACCAATGGGATGAATCTTGTATTTTCATGATATACTCTGATTCTGTGATATATCTTGTGGTATAAATGGGAATGTATTGGGAAACAGAACCTAATTACTTCTTTAAATCTCATGAACATTATTTTCTAACCTGATAGTTCTGAAATTAAGGTGCTTTATATTTAATGATAGTTTTTTATTAATATTTTTAGAAAAATGTGACGGAAAAAAAAACAGTTTGAGAGAGAACATATGCTTTTCCAGGGTGGAAATAAGAAAGCAAAGAAACAGAGATAGATGAGTGAGATACATGCTCAATGGAGAACGTGGATTTAAAGATAAAGCAAGAATACCTTTTAATTTATGGTAAATATATTATGTAAAATTTTCTTGGAAAAAAGCATAAGAATATAGCAAATTAATAGCACCATATTAACATAAAAAACTAAGTATATAATGCCTATCCAGTATACTAAATTTTCCTTTTAAACCACCAAATTATTTTTACACTAATTATAATTGAATCAACAATCTGGTAAACACAAAGTACATTTAAATATTTAACCCACAGAACATGCTACTCATCAAATTTCTACATTGCCCAAAATAACAAACTACTGGGAGAATAAATCAAATGTCATTGCTTCGGGCAGATTGTGGATCTATTCATCAAATATTTATGGAGCATTTCTTATGAGAAAGTCACTTTTTTAAGTGCTAGAGGGATGCAATGATGAATGAGAAAAGAACTCTGGTTAGGGATGTGGGGGGGAGTAAGATCACCAGTTAGAAAGAAAAAAAATATAGATACAGCTAATGCAGGTGAAAAAGCAAAATGTAGTTCATCAAAGATATTCTTCAAGGCATGTTTTAATTTTTATTATAACAATCTACAATAAGAGGTGTAAAAAGGGACACCATTGCTTGTCACTGGATTTTCTCAACACTGAAAATAAGTATATCTAAGGGTAAAATATTATTCTTGCCTGAAAAACATGGACCATTCTCGGGTTAACACTAGTGAAATATGGTCAAGTAAGGTAATAGCTTCTGTACTTTTCCATTGGTGAAGAAGGAACAGACTTAGCTGGCTGCCTCTGGAAACTCAGTGTCCACACTCATGGCAATTTCCTCAGGCTTCTGTTTTGGAAACCAGGCCAGCTAGTTGTATAACACTATTAGATTAAATGATCACAAATGACCCCCACCTTTACTCCAGTTTATACATAAAATATTCACGGTGCTTGGCTAAAGAGAAAGTGTCAGTGTTTTTAAATTCAGCACAATTCCTTGTTATGTATTTGTATATACAACTTTATTTTTATTCCAAAGAGTGTCCACTGTGTTTTGAGTCAATTCTAAGATGAGGAGATTCAGAATAATCACCTGCTCTTTAGATTGAAGGACATTCCATTATAATTATTGTCTATAATATTTCTAAGAATGAACGTCATGAGGCTTTCATAACAAATCACAAGCTTAGTGGCTTACATAGGAATATTTTTCTCATAACTCTAGAGACAACAAGTCAGAAATAAAGGTAACGGTCAGGGTCCTACTCACTTTGAAACTGGGGAGAATTCTGTTTTGCCTCTTCCTAGCTTTAAGAGTGTGGCCATTATCCTTGATTTTATCATTTATAACCTCAAAATTTCCTCTACAATCATATTGTGTTATTACCATGCATCTATCTTTAACATAACACTTTTTCCTTTTTACAAGGACATCAGTCATTTAGGATTGGGTTCACCCTATCTCACCTTAACTGATTACATTTGCCAATACCCTGTTTTTAAATAAAATAATGCTCACAGATACTGAGTGACATGAGTTTCACAACTTTGGGATAAACAATTCAACCTATGTCTTGAGTTTATAACGTCTATTTATAGGTATATCTTATCAATTTACTTATAATTTAATTTTTCTGTCTTGGCCACACCAGACATTTCCCATTTGGCTCTATCATAAGGATTTCTCTTGGCAGAAATGGAGGACTATAAATTGTACCCAGAATCAAACTCAGGTTGGCTGTCTGCAAAACAAGTGCCCTATCCCTTTACTACTTCTTTTGGCCCCAGGTTTCAACACATTATTAAGATTTTAAATTTCTTGAAGTAAGAACAGAGAAAACATTATTTTTTCTTTAGTAATACATAGTATTATAATTACTAGAACAATTCATTCTAGATACTTTATTTCCAGGAAGGCACAGGCCATATATAGCTCATTGTTTGTATCCCCATAGTGTTAGCACATTAATTACAGGAAAGAAACTATATTAAAAATGATTCTTTGTCTTTGGAAAAGGAGAATATATATTCTGATTCTGACTGTAATACATTTAGGTTGTGCAAAAAAGAAATTTTATTAGTTTCATTATATTCATTTGGAATATATTAATAACTATAATAATATCTTTGTTTATGTTTATATCAGAGTAAGCACTTGATCAAATTTCTCTAAAATCAATAAAACACTTAGTAAATAATTATAAAATTGAATCTAAAGAGACCAAGTTGAACTATTATTACTTTACAGTCACTTTGACCAGACTTCTATTTACTCCTAATTCATTCGAAAATTAAAGGGGTTAGATGAGATAAATCTGAAATGTTTTCTAAGCTAATATTCTATGAATTCAATAAATAACTTCTTATGACTTCAAGAAATGGTTTATATATTTAAATACCCATATATATAGTCAATTCTAGATAAAGTTGACTCAGTTTTGTATGAAACATTCTAACATATGTCATGTTCTTACCAAAGAGATATGTCATTAGTTATGTGCTATTATTTGTGCTGTTTTGTTTGTTTGTTTGTTTGTTTGGTGTCACATCTGGTTGTGCTCAAAGTTTTTTTCTGGCTCTACCCTCAGGGATCATTCCTAGTAGAACTAGGGAACATTTATGGTGTTAAGGCTCAAATCCAAATAGTCATGTGAAAGCAAGCTCCCTACCCAATATATACTATCTCTGTAGCTTGTTAACTTTATTATTTTAAGGAGTCAAGAGCTATATATTAATGACTATTGCTAGACATTGTGCTGGACCTTAAGCACACAGAAATGACTACTGACTGTTCATTATTTCTTGTTTCATATTTGAATGTCAAAGAAATCATGAGTTTATCTAAAATTATAGAATAGAATATAAATAAAATATTTACATTTTCAAAGTAGTTATTTTTTTCTTTCTGCAGTCCCCCCACACTCATTCACTCACACACACATACATACTCACACACCACTTTTCTAGACTGAAACAAAGGTGGATACAGTAAGATATTTTTCTATTAATGCCTTTATGCTGTCTTATGTATGTTCATTCAAAGTGCCCCTACATGTCTAACAGTCAGCTCTTTATGAAGTTAAAGCAGACTAAAGGGGGAGGCTTTCTCCAAAAAAGTTTCATTTAGCAATCTCTTGGCTAAAACATTTATCCATTGGATTGGAGTAGCTGAAAACTTTCTTTTTAGGTAATATTGATATTATATTTGGAGGAGGAGCAGGGGAGCAGAGAGACAGGCAAAAGAAACTGAAAAACAAAACACACCTAGAAGAGGAAAAAGAGGAAGAGAGGGAAGGAAGAAAGAAGAAAGAGTGTGTGAAAGAGAGAGGGAGAGAGGAGAGAGAGAGGAGATAGAGAGAGAGAGGAGAGAGAGAGAGAGAGAGAGAGAGAGAGAGAGAGAGAGAGAGAGAGAGAGAGAGAGAGAGAGAGAGAGAGAGAGAGAGAGAGAAAGGAAGACTTGTGAGGGTAGAAAGTAGTGTTTGAGACAGAAAGATGAGTAAGTGCAAAAGCCATAAGGAGGAACTGCTTTCTGGAGCAGGGTTAGAAGGAAGGTTAGCGTGACCAGGATGTGGTACAATATGAAGTCATAGACTACTGGAATTTGCAGGACCTCAGATGACTGGCAAAGTCTGGATTTTACTCAAAAGCCTGGGGAAAAATAACACAGATCTCACAGGGGTGTTTTGTTCTTCCAAATATTACACAAAATTCCAGTCTCAAAAAGGTTGCTTTCTAAGAAGTCACTTTCTAGAAATCCCAGAGTTATTCTCTCCCAGTTCTGTGGGGAAGTACTGGCCATGTCCATTGGGCAGATTAAATAAAAGTTGACAACTGGATGAAACGTTAGCTCAGTGGAAGGGAACATTTTCTTGTTAATTTTGAAATTTTTATATAAGATTTTGAAATGAAACTGCATATGATATAGTGGGAGAGGGTAGGAATGATAAATGACTGATAAACAAATTAGACAGAAGAGATCTGCCACTATACAAACTTACCAACTGTTACTTTCAGTTGGATAAATGATTATATTACTTCTTTGTTAACTTGTGGTAATTTTTGGTTGCTTTTGAGAATGATTAAAATAAAATTATAAACAGGTAAGAATAAAATGACCTAAGAGAATTAAGCATTTCCATTGAGAAAAAGAATAGCATGGCTTGTAATCAGACATGTTACACACCTACTTTTTACTAGGTCTGTTCACATCCTAATAGAAAATAGACAAATAATCTTCATTATACATACATATAAATATAAGGAACTATAAAATCATGGAATATATCAATGACATTTGATTTGCTTTTAAAATATTTCCTGCATATTATTGGCACATTAAAGCTAAAAAATTGTATGTAAATTTATTAAGAAGTTTAAATAATATATATAATAAAATTTTAGTCTTCCTTTACTCCTCGTAACTTTTGCCTACAATTTCTTCTACAAACAGTGACCACTGGTTTGTCATGTATTATATCTCATGACATTAGTGTTGCTATATGAATTACTTGTTCTAATGTTCATGCATATTATACACATATAAATGGTAATATTTCCATAAGAAGCATGAATCAGGTTATTTTATTTATATTTTCTTCTATATATTCTTTGTTTTTAAGGATTGTTATCATCATACAAATCTTTATTTAATACTTTTAAATGGGTACATCAGCTCCTTTTAATTTTAATGATCATAAAAATTTAGTCACTTTCAAATGGTATACACTTAAACTCAAATTTTTAACGACTACAATAATTCCACAAGGATTTTTTACTATTTTATTCACATGTGAAAGTATTTCTGGGACTATACACTTTGGTTCTATTATTGGTTCAATTTCTGGCACTGCATATCGTCTCCTGAACACCACTAGGAGTGATGCTTGAGTACCCCTAAATAAAATAAATTATACATAAATATAAAAATACCTTTATATAATAAATTTGTGTTTCATCTGTAAATTATATATTCATAGCCTTCATATAAAAATACTTTTCCCTAAGTTCAAAAAAATTTTTAGCAATTATGCATTCAAATAATTGTCTGGTATTTTAAGTTTCTATGTTTGGAGGAATTGGGCCTATGAGGTGTTTGGGTTATACCTGGTAGAGCTTAGGGACTACTTAAAGCTCAGTATTCAGGATAGCATGCAGATCCAGAGAGTGAATTGAGGAGCTCTCACAAGCGCTCCATCCTATAAGCAATCACACTGGCCCTGCTATTACGATTTTATTTGTCTTGGGCCACTCCTAGTGGTGCTGGGGCTTACTCTTTTTTCTGTGATCTGGTAACACTCTTGGTGGGACTGGGAGGTGGGCCATATGTGAGGCAAGGGAACCTTATGAGGTGCTGAGGATTGTGCGTAAGGCAAGTGTCCTACCTGATGTACTATCTCATAGTTTCCTTAAAATGCTTTGAGTCCCCAGATGAATTCATGGGCATAATCTCTTGGATGAAATTGTAGCCCATTCATAACTTTACAATTTGATTGGATTTATCAGGTCAGGATGTCGCTTCCTTGTAATTGTATTAAAAAAATGTGCAGCTATTCAGTCTAACTCCAAAGGAGAAGGGGAGTAAACAAGAAGTTATCTTTTTTTTAATTATAAAATCTTTATTAAGATCCATAATTACAAGCATGATTGTAGTTGGATTTCAGTCATAAACAGAACATCCCCCCCTGCAACATTCCCATCACTGATGCTCCTGATGCCCCCCTCCCCTCACACCTGCCTGTATTGGAGACAGGCATTCTACTTCTCTCATTCATTAACTTTGTCATGCTAGTTGTTAGTGTAGTTTTTTCCCTAACAGCATTCACCATTCTTTGTGGTGAGCTTCACATTGTGGGTCTGTCCAGCCCTTCACTCTATCGTCTCTGGGATTATTACAATAATGTCTTTACTTCCTTTATAAAACCCATAGATGAGTTAGACTATTCTATCTCTCTCCCTCTTATTTCACTCAGCATAATAGATTCTATGTACAACCATGTACAGGAAGATTTTATGACTTCATCTCTCCTGATGGCTGCAAAATATTCCATTGTGTATATGTACCACAGTTTCTTTAACCATTTCTCTGTTGAAAGGCATCTTGGTTTCCAGAGTCTGGCTATTGCAAATAACGCTGCGATAAATATAGGTGTGAGGAAGGGATTTTTGTATCATATTTTTGTGTTCCTAGGGTATATCCCTAGGAATGGGATAGCTGTATCATATGGGATCTCATTTTACAGTTTTTTGAGGAATCTTCATATTGTTTTCCATAAAGGCTGGACAAGACAGCATTCCCACCAGCAGTGAATGAGTTCCTTTCTCTCCACATCCCAGCCAGCACTGCTTGTTCTAATTCTTTGTGATGTGTGCCTATCTCTGTGGTATGAGATGGTACCTCATAGTTGTTTTGATTTGCACCCCCGTGATGATTAGTGAGTGATGTGGAGCATTTTTCATGTGTCTTTTGGCTATTTGTGTTTCTTCTTTGACAACGTGTCTGTTAATTTCTTCTCCCATTTTGGGATTAGATTTTTTTTCTTGTAAAGTTCTGTAAGTGCCTTGTATAATTTGGATATTAGTCCCTTATCTGATGGATATTGGATGAATAATTTCTCTCATTCAGTGGTTAGCTCTTGTATCCTAGGCACTATTACAAGAAGTCATCTTAATCATGGTTCTTACAAAGCCAAAGCTACAAACTTACCAGTTCAGTGCAGAAGCTACTGACTACAAAAACTGTCTGCAAGTTTCTCCTCTGCTTGGAGGGGTAGAGAAGCCTCATATATCCTCACTTTTCTGTGGCACTCTGAAATTAGGCATTATCAGAAGTGCACTGAACTTATTCACAAATGCCCTTCCAATGATTAGTGTGAGAAATTCGGGACTTCATAATAGACTTAGGTGTAAATTGACAATGGTGCTTTGCAAAAATAATTTAGGCTTATCAGCCTGGTTTTCTTGGACACCAACCTGTGTAATATCAAACCTGTATTATGTCAGAATATAGTTCGTGAGCACCAATTATGACGATAAACATTTTATTCCCAAAATACCTTTTTTGTGGTTTCTTCCCTCCCTCCCTCCCTCCTTCCGTCCTTCCTTTCTTCCTTCTCTTTCTTCTTCTTCTTCTTCTTCTTCTTCTTCTTCTTCTTCTTCTTCTTCTTCTTCTTCTTCTTCTTCTTCTTCTTCTTCTTCTTCTTCTTCTTCTTCTTCTTCTTCCTTCTTTCTTTCTCTTTCTCTCTCTTTCTCTTTCTCTTTTTCTTTCTTTCTCTTTCTTTCTTTCTTTCTTTCTTTCTTTCTTTCTTTCTTTCTTTCTTTCTTTCTTTCTTTCTTTCTTTCTTTCTTTCTTTCTTTCTTTCTTTCTTTCTTTCTTTCTTTCTTTCTTTCTTTCCTTCCTTCCTTCCTTCCTTCCTTCCTTCCTTCCTTCCTTCCTTCCTTCCTTCCTTCCTTCCTTTCTTTCTTCTTTCTTTCTTTCTTTCTTTCTTTCTTTCTTTCTTTCTTTCTTTCTTTCTTTCTTTCTTTCTTTCTTTCTTTCTTTCTTTCTTTCTTTCTTTCTTTCTTTCTTTCTTTCTCTCTTTTTCTCTTTCCTTCTCTTTCTTTCTCTCTTTCTTTCTTTTTCTTTTCTTTCTTCTTTCTCTCTCTTGCTTTCTTCACCACACCTGATGATGCTCAGAAGCCACTCCTGGTTCTGTGCTCAGAAATAGTCCTTGGCAGGCTCAGGAGACCATATGTCTGGGAATCATTGATGCCGGGAATCAAACCTGGGTTCATCCTGGGTTGACCGTGTACAAGGCAAATGCCCTAAAGCTGTGCTATTGCTCCAGCCCCTTATGATCTCATTTACTTATCTTTATATAGGCTCTTTTTCCAGATGTAGTCACCGAAGTTACAGTGGGTTAAAACCTCAAGGTAGAAATTTTGAGGGACACGATTTAGTCCATAGAAGAGAGATTAAGTGACTTCTATAAAATCATAATGCCTTTAAAGCAACTGAGTTAGGATTTGAATTCAAGAATGTTAACTCTGGAATCTCATCAATGATTATGAAATGGGCCAGACCTTTCTGCTAGATTTGCCTACTTTTTCTTTTCTCTCATTTTTATTAAAAATGTTATGGCACACCCTGTGGTGCTCACACCTAACTGCATTCAGGACCTTCCTCATGGGGCTCTGGCTACCATATGGGAGGTGTAAGGCAACTACTTTACTTACTGTATTATTTCTCTGGCCCCAGACTCACCAACCTTTCTTGCTATGTTCTCTGCACCATATTAATATAACATACATATAAAACACCTCTTGGCTGTCTCCAAAGAATCTTCCCTATTCTCTATGAGCATCTGGATCCATCTCATTTGTATTAGATTGATTTATTCTGATAATATTTGAATGTTTGTTGATGAAATACTTAAATAGGAGAAATTCTCATTCCTAAGCTGATACATTAATTTTTTAAGTATGTTGTAGACAATTTAATGAGATTGTTCTAATTTCAGATAACCCCTAATGGAAAATTGTAGAACTTTGTAATATGGATTCATAGTTTAAAAAAATCCTACCAGTTCAGTGTTCTTTGGGACTTCAGAAAAACAGTTTAATTTATTTTGTTAAATATATATTGTTCAACTATTTTCTTTTTATTAGAAGATATTTAATGAACAATTTATACATGTATAGGACATCAATAATAATTAGAAGATAGAGATAACTTAGATAAAAGATAAACTTAGATAAAAATAATCATATTATTTTCTTAAAAGAATAGCATAGAAAGGGACATACTTCAGAAGATAAGTTTAAAGAAGAATCTTATATCATCTCATCTTATCTTATCTTATCATCTTATCTTATATCTTATATTATTTCATTTCATTTTGGTATATGCATCAATTATAAAAGCTGCAAAGTACGTAGAAAGCTTGATTGAACAGATTCATCTTTCTTTTTTTTGGAGGGGGCACACCGGTGACACTAAAAGGTTACTCCTGGCAATGTGCTCAGAAATTGCCCCTGGCTTTGGGGGACCATATGGGACGCAGGGAGACCGAACCGCAGTTCATTCTAGGTTAGCTGCCTGCAAGGCAAACCCTCTACTACTTGCACCACCACTCTGGCTCCTCATCTTTCTAATATTAAGGGAAGAATGCAGATGAGGAGAGTTGAAGCTATTACAATTACCCTAAGGTGTATTCTTTTTATATAATAATATTTATTGAAACCATTGTGAATTACAAGTCCTTCATAGTTGAATTTCAGGCATAAAGTGACAGTGAATTTTCTAAAGAAAAGTTTCAAGCCTTATAACATCATTCTGATTAGGAATTTGACTTTGAATTATATATTTATGAAAAAGATTAGTGGTTTATTATATTTTTTTCACAAAGTACACTTTTGATCTGGCATGTCATTTAACATATCTAATAATACATATGATACACACTCTCTTATAAAAAGAACAGGAAATGTACTAATCAAAACAGATTACATCAGAATATACTGGTACGTACTGGATGAATGTCATAACTTCCTTTTAAACTCATATTTTATACCAATTATCTCATAATTAAAAGAGTCTACCTATCAATAGCTTTTTATATAAGTTAAGAATAATCTATTTTCAAATTCATAATTTAATCAGACTCTTAAAATTTATACCAACATTTCTCAACTGGGTACCAAATGGTCTTTCTCTAGTCCCCAGAGTATGCCAAAAAGGACATAGGTGAATTTGTATAAATGTGAAACTGTAGCAAAATAGTAGTGGGCAAGTGCAGATGGAGATGGAGTGGTGCAGAAAGGAAACAAGGCTGGAATGGGAGGGACATGTTAGAAAAAAAGTTGTGGAGCACTGATTTATACCATATTAAAATCAGAATAACACACTAAAATGACAGAATTTTAACCTCCATCAATGAAACTAGCATGCCATTTGAACAATGTGGTTTAAAATTAGACAAATGTGTGATTTCCATTTTACATTTTGAAATAATAAAAGTGATTATTTAGCTTGAAAAATCTTGGGGACTGGTGAGTACTAACTCACTATAGTGTTGCTTTAAAAAATCATGTATCCTGGGGCCCGGAGAGATAGCACAGCGGCGTTTGCCTTGCAAGCAGCCGATCCAGGACCAAAGGTGGTTGGTTCGAATCCTGGTGTCCCATATGGTCCCCTGTGCCTGCCAGGAGCTATTTCTGAGCAGACAGCCAGGAGTAACTCCTGAGCACCGCCAGCTCTGGCCCAAAAACCAAAATAAATAAATAAATAAATAAATAAATAAATAAATAAATAAATAAACCCAAAAAATCATGTATCCTGTGGTTTGGAAATATTTCAAAATCAATATCTCCTCTCTACTACTTCTCAACAAGTTACTCAGTACTGGGGATATTGAACAAGACCTTGAGATTATAAGGCACACAATCTAGTTGTTTGAGCTAAAACCAAACTTCGTATTTTGTTTTCTAAAAAATATTCTTACTGTTTTCCATAAAGAATGCACCAGATTCATCAGCCACACAGACTTCCTTATTAGTGTCTCCACCATTCAGTTCATTTTATATATTGCATTTGGTTGTTTAATTCACCTGGTCCCTGAGACATGTGTTTATAATCTTGATTTAGATAGCTCTATGTTTTTAGTGAGATAATTTTGCCAGTATTATAATTCTATTCTGTTAATAATAGATAATTGTATATTGAGGTGTTAAAAGTTTCTGAATTGGCTCCAGCTCCTGAAGCACTGTGAATTCAGAATTACCTGCTTATATTTGTCCAGAAGTCTTGACTGAGCTGAGCTCACCTTGAATTTCTTTTTGGTTCAACAACTTTCTAACATTTGAGTAAATATAATACTGAATTTCAAAATTATTTGAAAATAACAATTGACTTTGTGTTTTGTTTTGGGGGACCACATCTAGTGGTGCGTGGGGGCTATACTTAGCTCTGTTCTTGAGGGATCAAACCAAGGTCAGTTAAATAGAAGACAAGTACCTTTTACACTTGTAATATCTCTTGGGCTTCACACAGTAGCCATTTTGTGCTATATAAAAGTTGCCTTTAAAATTTATTTCTGGGTTCGGAGTGATAGCACAGTAGCGTGTTTGCCTTGCATGCAGACGACCTGGGATGGACCCGGTTTCAATTTCCATCATTCCATATGGTTCCCCGTGCCTGTCGGGAGCATTTGTTGGGTGCAGAGCCAGGAGTAACCCCTGAGCACCGCCGAATGTAGTACCCAAAAAACAACAACAACAAAAAAAAATTCTGGGACCAGAATAATAATATAGCCAGTAGGCACCTTGCATTTATCTGACTGGGGTTCAGAGTAATCCTTGAACACAGAGCCAGTAGTAAACCTGAGCTACCCGGAGAAATCACACAGCAGTAAGGCGTTTGCCTTGCACATAGCCAGCAGACCCCCGGTATCCCATATGGTCTGCTGAACCTGCCCAGAGTGATTTCTGAGCGGAGCCAAGTGTAACCCCTGAGCATCCTGAGTGCTTCTAGGTGTGACTCAGTAAATAAAAAAAAGGAAAAAAAAGGAAGAAAAAGAAATGGAAAGGAAAGGAAAAAATAAAGAATGAAAGGAAAAGAAGAAAGGAAAGAAAGAAAGAAGAGGAAAGAAGGAAAGAATAAAGGAAGAAAAAAAGAAAAAAGAAAAGGAAGAAAGGAGGGCAGAAGGAGAGAAGGATGGAGAGAGTTCTAAGAAGAAAGGAGAGAGAAGGAAGATAGGGAGAGAGAAGAAAGGAAAGAAGAGGCAAGAGGGAAGGAGATGGAAGGGAGGAAAGAAGGAAGGAATGGAGGAAGGATTATTACTTTTTCCTTCTCTGCTTCTTCCCTGATGCACCTTTTCTTAAAAGTATCCATCTTCAAACCCACCTCTGCAGAAGGTATCTGAAATCTTGCATATCTTATGGTTGTGTCTGGGTCCATGTACACAGGAGGCACATCTGGGACATTCCCATGTACCTCCTTGGTTTGGTTTGCTGTTTACTTTTTTGACCTACCCTGAAACCACTTCTCCTCTGAAACTACTTTATGAATAGCAAAGCCTACTTTAAGAAATGGCACCTTTGTGTCCTATTCATTTGCTGGTTTTCCTTTCCCATTGAACCTTGCAAAGATGATGGATAATTTTAGTCAGGACAGAAAGTAGAAAGGCAGAATATTGAATGATTACAACCGAAATAGCAGGTACAATGCCTTTTTTTATTAATATAAATGGACTAGAGTATACTTTATGAAAGTATACTACAAGGATGTTGTAAGAAAATATTATAAAGGGACCCTGTAGTTCGTTTTTATACTTACAAGAACTGAATGTTCATAACTTCTGGCATTTACTTTGCACGGCTGCATTCTTCATATTAAGTAAGAGAATTGATGGAAAACAAATGGCAGAACTTAAGTTTTTATTTCTTCCTTAAAAGAAGAAAGGGCAGATGGTGTTTTGAATACCACTTGCCATAGAACATGAAAGTTTGAGATTTCTAACTGTTTGAATGAGATAAAAAAGAAGAAAAAAATTGTTAATGGTAAAACTAGCTTTAGATTCTCCCAAGGGCTTAAAGAAAAGAAAAAAAAAAAGAAAACATTGAGAAACGGGAGAGAACTGCAAGAGAGGGTTTGTGTAACAAGCACCTCAAACCACAGAAGTCACATGGGCTCTTTTGCTTTGCTACTTTTGATTACTGGTGAGAGGGTTATACTTTTAGCTTCCCTCATAGTGCAAGGCCACTCAACCATGTGCTAGCTGGAGTAATCTTTATTCATAATGTCTTTACAAAGGCTCATGCACCAGAGCAGCAATGGCAATTTGGTGGACTTCTGTGCTGCACCTGAGTATAGCTCTTACTCCACACTCACAGACAACCAGATGGATGATAACAGAAGAATTCAAATGCTGGCAGACACTGTGGCCACATTACCTCGGGGACGGAAGCAGGTATGATTGCTATTTTGTACATTTAAAAACGTTCATTCTGAAGGTAATGTGATAAGTTTGTCTGACTGTCTCCTAAAAAAACTTATTGAACGAGCTTTGAAATTAGTGACTATGAATATGAATGAATGAGAAAGGGTAAAAGGTTTCAATTTCTGTGAATTAGTTTCCATTTTTTTCAAGGCCATATTTTAAAAATAAATCTTTCTCCTGTGAAGTTTTGTTCATATAAAATGGAAGTTATTAAACACATCAAACTACAGGATGTTTTGTATAGATACTAGCAGTTAGGAACGCATTAATATTTTCCCCTTTTATTTCTTCAATTAGTTATTTCTTGCCTAGTTTTCTACCTGGTTCTTGAGAATCACTTTTGTACACAATTAAATGAGCTTACTTATTTTTAACAGCTTTTCACAGAACAATTTATTATTATAACACATATTTTGTGATAAGTTTTTTAGTTAAGTAAGTACCTAATTTGGTAACGTCTTAGCCACTTATTTAGCTACGGGATCTTGAACAAATCATTTGCATCTCTGGACTTCTTAGTTTCTTTGTTTTATAAAGTTAAAAAGAAGTAAAACTGTCCTCTGGGGTTCTTCTGTGACATGCAGTTATTAACAATATGACTGATGTATAGTATATGGCCAATCATTCTGTTATTTTTGATTACGGAGTGGTTCCCTAGAGGCGATGACTAATTTGAAAATAATTATGTCAAACAGAATTTATATAGACTTTAAAAATTATACAGTTTTCAGTTTAAAGCAAATATAACTTTCAGGCCAAAAAAAATAGAAATAGTACAGGGTTTAAGGTGATTGTCTGGCACAAAGTCAAACTCTGCTTATTCCCTGTTACCACATATAGTCTCATGAGAACTACCAACAGTGATTCTTATGCATAGTCAGGAGTACCTCTGTGTATAGTCTACAATTTCTCACTCAATAAAATTTTTAGAAATCACCTTAAACACTTAAGTTGTATATCTTGCTGTAATTCTCTAAGAACATTTCAGCATTCAAATGCAGTGCTTCTTCAGAATCACTTTTAGCAGGATTTTTATCCCTAAATCTTGCATGTCCATCATCTACTTATCATAGGCCTTCTCACTTCAGGATTAGAGTTAGAGCATATGGGGAAATCAAAATTGTTTTTCAGTGATGTACACTGTTGACTCTTTTTTACTTTGTTACCCAGAAAACATAAAGGTAAACTTCTCATAGTTTGGGTTGATGATATTTTATTTTCAATTACTGCTGTGACTATAATTTAACAGAATGAGAAAAAAATCAATATACTATCTGTTTGAGATAAACAAAAGAAGGAATCCCAAAAGATATGTATTCAGTTATTAGTTATAGAGAAGTTTTGGGAACATAAATATAAAAATATCACCTTTGTTACCTTTTAAAGTAGACAATTCAGTAGGCACAAAATGTATCATTTATATTACATATCATTTTCTACTTTCTATAAATTAAAAATGTCATTAATTATAACCCAAAGTAGATATTCTTGACGTTGAAGGATATGGCAGAGCAAGGAAACAATTATAACAAAATCTTAGATTTGGGGGACCCTCCTGGCTTGTGTAGGATGACAGTACAGTATTCTATTGTCTCAGTATCAACATCTGAGGAGACTGGAGTACTTCAGGAGGGTTGCTTTCTACTTGCTTGAACACTTCTTTGAAAGGTATAGTCATATGACTAGTACAGATAGCAACTGTGTTTGAGCACTTGAGGGTCTTAGAAACTTTATTCTAGAAATGCCACATGTTGGTAAAGAAGGGAAGACTAGTGGTGAGGGAACAACCTCTGCTGTAGTTGTAGAAAGAAAGAATGAAGGCCTGGAGATGAGTTCTAAAGAACTGGCTATGGGGCCCAGAGAAACGGGGCAGCATTTGGAAGCACTGGCCTTGCAAGTATATGATCATAAATTCAAACCTCTAGTGTCCCATCTAGGCAAAGCATGATACTGGCAGCTCTGCTGCTTGAACTTGGCGGTCCTGCTGGCTGTAGTCTCTGGCATGACAAGTGAATTCTATCCACAGTTATATGTATGAGCACCACAAAAAAAAAAATGAGATTCCTAACATGAGCATTGTAACGAAAAAAATGTGCAAGTATCACAGATGAGCCGTGACATCTCTGGTAAGTAGGGCCGCATGCATCACAACTAGATGAATGCAAACTCAGGGAGTCCCAGAGATAAGAATGCTGTTACTTAATATGTGATCCCCAGGGAGACCACCATAGCTAAAACGATGTGAGAATCACAGCCAGCCATGTGTACAACCACAGATTGTTACACTGAAAACAGTATCACAACAGCACACTGAAAGGAAGGAGAAAAGGAGAGACAGAGGGGTTGGGGGAAAGACTTGAAGTTGAAAGGCAGTAAGTAGGGAGAAGTCACCTTTGGATTGAAACCTGAATGAGGACAGCAGGAACTAAAAAGGGTTTTTTAGAAGGGATTGGAATATCTTACAAAATTAATAAAGGTTTTATTAGAAATGCCCACATGTTATGTACATGTTACTAATATGTGTACATGTGTATATATGCATTTGACACAACAATTAATTTATTAATAAGTTTATTTATTTTATTTTTTCTTGTGGCAGTCAACTCCTACTCCAACTGCTTTTTCTTACTTTTGTGGCATTTCCTTTAAAAAAAAAAGGCAGTGCAAAATCTTTTGTACATGGTAATTCTGATCTACACGATCATTATCAGTAGATTTGATGCCCATTTATACCCAAATTTCAGAATTTTCCAAATGCATGTTTATTTCTTTGAACTGCTTTTTGGAGAACAATCACACAGTTGGCACTGACTGAATTGTGGGCAAACAGATCCCTGCTAGGCTATCACATGAGCAGGTGTTTCCGTGGCACTGTTATTTTCAACACTTCAAGGCTGACGTCAAGCATTCAGACTTCTAATTATTGTTGGCTTTGGTTTCTGCCAGCATGAACTCTTTAGCCTCTAGTTTCAGATGAATCTTTATCATTATCCGAGTATTCACACTCAGAATTACTTAAAAATAGATTTCTATGTGTTCATACCTGTATTTTGAGGAGGTGACAGATATCAGGATAGCTCCTACTTGTAAACCTTGTTTTAGAGGGAAAAAAAACTGTCCATAGAAAGCACTGTAGGAAGAAGACAGAGGCTAGCAAGTATTGTCTTCATAAATATGATATTGCCAAAAGAGGAGGTTTTGTGGCTGTCTCCTCCCCAGAGGGCAGCCAGCTGCTTCTGGAAAGCAGTTTTACTGAATGCTGCAGTGAGAATCTGGATGGGGGTAGGGTGGGTGGTAGGCAAACAGGTGCAAAGCTTGAATGTGCATTAGTAGTAATCAAAACTATATTTGGCTAATACTCTTTGAGCTATTGAATTATTTCTATGTGGGCAATAGGAAAGGCAATTTCACATAGACCATTTGGGATATAGGTTTTTGAACTAACCTGGAATGGTAGATCTGAAGTTCCTATCTTAGGAGATTTCAAGTGTTTCTAACTGCTTCAAGGAATTTAGACCCTTTTGGAAATTTTTCAGAGAGAAAACGATGTTAATGTCACCTTTTTATCACTACTTTCTAATGAATATGGGAGTATTCTTGATATCAATATATAACATTTGTTTACTAGAAAACAAGGTTCTTAGAGCTGGGGAGTTCCTACACTTGCACAAAGCCAGGGCCAGTAGTAAAGCTGGCTAACCTCTATGTATGGCTTCTAAACAAGATGAATACAGATAAAAAAAAAGAAGAAAGGAAAAGAAAAGAAAGTGGGGACACACTTTCTGCTGCTGTCTATTTGGATACTTCAAGAGCACTCTAAGAAAATTAACTGAGTTTAACCCTTTATTTTATTTATCTATGAATAGTTTTTGGCTAGCTGTTTTGGGAGGGGGTGTTTTGGAGCCACACCTGATTACTCTGAGGGGTTGTTACTTCTGGCTATGCACTCAGAAATTCCTCCTGGCTCAGTCGGGGATCAAACCCAGGTCCATCCTGGGTCAGCCGCATGCAAGGCAAAAGCCCTACCGCTGTGGTATGGCTCCGACCCTTAGGCTTTCTCTTTTTATGTGTCAGCCAATTTATATTTCTTATGACTCCAGGTATAAAAATTCTGTATAGAATAATTTGGACGACAAAGGTTTGGAAGGAAAGGAGAGCTCATGATTTGGACTTTTGAAAACTAAACAAAACAAAACAAAAAATCTCACCTCTAAATAAGTATCCTCCTACCTCTGTCTCACCACTTTCAGGAAATGAGTACAAAGAGTGGGGAACAGGAAGTAACAATCTGTTTTTGCAGAAGTGGGTAGAGTATTAATGTCTGGGCTCTTCTGAGCAGACTAAGCTGCACATTGCCTCCTCATTTTTACAAACTGATCGCTGCAAGCACTGGGTCATGTTTTGCCACCAAATACGGACATTGTGAATCAGTGCATGGCAGCAAAAATTACACTCGGAGGATGAATGCCTGATCTTTTCTGTCATCTGACTAAAAATAGAAGAAAAGGAGCCACAGGCTGAACATTAGGCACCTTGATGTTAATGGCTGGCGAGGGGTTAAAGAGTTTTAGCGACTCAGCAGTCATAATTGAATGTGTAGATCGCAGGCCTGCCAATTTGCTAAACCAAGATTTCTCATATTAGATAATGTGTAATAAAAGACAGCTGTTGCCAACATATGTTGTTCTAAGCACACCAGTTCCTCATTCATGAGTTTTTGATGCCTTCACTACAACATTAATAAGAGGTGTTGACTGGGAAGGCAGGCTCAAGAGCAACTCTATTAGTAATATACTGAAGTTGGGCTGTATGTGGTAGAGAAAGAACTACATGAAAAAATTTTATTTACACCCCAAAATACAAGACCTTTGATAAGACCTTAGAAATAAGTCATTCCCTAAGGCTTAAACAGATCATTTAGTGAGTGAGCAAGATTGAATCCTGAGAACATTACATGTTGCAGGAGCCTGACAGCCCAGATCAAAAGCAAGAAGGCTTTGTGTAAAAATGTGGCAAGTGTCAGAGAATTTGATGGTGTCTAATTTATTTAAAAATTTTATATAAACTTAGTGATTAAGACAGTCTCATTGCTAGTCCAGAAAGAAAACTATATTTCTAATTTGCAAGGTAGGTTTTTTTTTTGGTGGGTGTTACTGATAATCCAAAACAATATAAAGAAATTGGTTTATCTGGTGTTAGGCTCACTTTGAGTTAGGCAAATATTTTCATTTTCAAGTAGTCAGTTTGCTACATAGGAAGATTAATAGGAAGAAATAGCCATACTCTTTTCCATAGGGATTGAACCAGACAACATTCCCACCAATAATGAATGAGATTTCCCTTTTTGCTGGATCTCCAGCAACACTGTAAGAATTAAGTTCCCATGTAATCCAGTAGTTCTCTTGACATCTATCATGATTACATAAAACATAAATTAAAAAAAATACACAACATCTATGTTCAAAGCAGTGCTTAGTGTAACAGGCAGGGCATGGAAACCACCCAAATATCCAACAACAGATGAATGATAAAGAAATGGTAGTATAATTCTGGAATGGAATACTGTGGAATTTCATAATAGAATACCATGTAGCTATAAGAAAAGATGAAGTTATGTAGCCTGCTGCAACTTGAATCTAACTGGAGGAAATAATGTTAAATGAAATAAGTCATAAAGAAGACAAATCCTGGAAATTTTAACTCATGTATGTTATATAGAGTAACAAGACAAGGGCATGAAAGTATTTATCAAATGATGGACAAATCCTTGACACTGAATTATGAACTCAGATTCCATGTAAAGAGGGGAATAGGTGGATTTGTTGAGGCGGATATGAAGTAACAAAAGACATTGGGTAAGGATCTTAGATACTTTAGAGATTATGAGATGATGAAGTGAGGTAACTATGCACCAAAATCATAAGAATAAACTACTAAATTATATGACACAAATGGCAATAATAAAACTAAAAATATATTTTGCTAAGAAATCACAACAAAAGAGAGCCTTGGGACACTGGTGGAGGAAGGCAGGTCTTGGTGGAGGTACTGGAGTTTGAATATTGAGACTTAAAAAACTATTATTAATATCTTTGTAAGTGGTAGTGTCTATATAAAAATTTAGAGGAAAAATAAAGAAAAGGAAATGATATCTGCAGATAGAGAAATTCCTTATTGCCTTGTTGGTAAATTTTTATATGATGTAAAAAAATTTGGATTTGAATATTTGTAAAATTGTTTATTATTTAGAAGGAATGTTTAGATAGATTACATGTAATACTGAGGTTCATAAAATGTCATAAATTTTTGCTTAGCATTAAAATTATAGGAGGAAGGCCTCAAATTTTTATTAATTAATTTTAGTCACAAATTGTTTATTTTTCCATTACATATTAATATGCTGCCAACTTTGTGTTCTGTTGAGTATTTTACATTGGATTTCATTATTCTTTCCTTCCTTTCTTCATCCTTCCATACACCTTCCTTCTTTCCTTTCTTCCCTTTGCTTCATTTCTTTCTCTCCCTTCCTCTTTTTCACTTTCATTCATTTATATTCCTTCCTTTCTCTCTCCCTTCCTTCTTCCTTTCATCTTTTCTTTTTCTTTTTGCTTTCTTCTTTCTTTCTTTCTTCTTTTTATTTCCACTTTTTATTTCCTCTTCTTTTCAATTTTTACTTTCCTTTCTTTCATTCATTTATATTTGAATTACACCTGATGGTGCTCAGGATGTTTTCCTGACCCTGTTCTAAGAGATTATGCCTGAAGCTGCTTGGGGGACCATATGCAGTGAAATATATTGAACTATGATTGGTCACGTGGCCGGCAAGTATATAACACCTGTGTTAGCTTCTTTGCTTTCTTTGGCCCCTATTATGAAACTTTAATCTTAATTTAACTTGCTAATATTATTTTTTAGTAGCTCAGTTCTAATTGCCAACCTAATTCTTTTCAGTTTCCATTTATTTTATTCCTTGTGCTAGGAGTTTAGGGAGAAAGAAAAAAATAACCCAGACAAAATCATACAAATAATTATATACAGAAATGAGGTGTTTGATTCTGTATGTCTTTCATGTGAATACATATAAATTGGTTTACAGTGATAGTACAGGGGTCACAGAGATAGTACACTTACTTGCTATATGAGCAACCTTTGTTTGATCCCAAGTATCATTTATATTTCCCTGAGCATCATAAGAAATAATTCCTGGGCACAAAATCAAGAGTAAACACTGAACATTGCTTGATATACCCCCCAATAACAACACAGAAATGAGACAATAGCAACAAAAAGTCAGTGTACATATGTCTCTATATATCATATTAACTAATGGATATTGATAAGGTAATATTTTAAAATATAGACATTGATTATAACAATATAACATGACCTACTTAATATCTAAAATATGGAGAAAAGACAAGCATATGCTAACAATGAAATTAGATTATAAATATATGGTATCTGAGAGGTAGATCAAAAGGCTGGCATGCATGTATCCTATTCACTAGACCTCAAATTTGATTCTGGCGACATATGCATCTTTGGATATGGTCCTGATGACCTCAGCATCACTGTGCTTAAGAAGCATCACTCACTGGGCAGGAGAATTGAATCATCAGGCACCTACAGACAGGAGTGTCATGAAAAGTGGCACTAGGTCGCCTGATCTCTGCTTGGACTTTCCTTGCTTCCCTCTTAAGAAGATGTGACCGGGGCCGGAGAGATAGCATGGAGGTAAGGCGTTTGCCTTTCATGCAGGAGGTCATCGGTTTGAATCCCGGCGCCCCATATGGTCCCCCGTGCCTGCCAGGAGCAATTTCTGAGCCTGGAGCCAGGAATAACCTCTGAGCACTGCCGGGTGTGACCCAAAAACCACAAAAAAAAAAAAAAAAAAAAAAAAAAAAAAAAAGAAGATGTGACCACATTATAAGAGAGAGTGAGAGTGCTTGGGAGTAAAATGTCCATTGCTCTCTACCACAGAAGCAGCTCCCATAATGTTGAATAATCCCCTCTTGTCTTGTACATACTTGAACAAAACTAGGCTAAAACAAACACATTAATGAGGATTATATTTATACTATAATTTCTTGTGCATATCTTCTCCTCCCATATTTATGTTTATTTGTACTGAGGTTGCATGCATCTCCTGACTTTTTACATCTTTCTGAGAGATGACAACTACATTAGATTGAAAGGTGATCTAGTAGTATAAGCATATTCTTTTTTTTAGCATATTTTAATATAATTTTTTATTGAGACCAATGTGAATTACAAGTCATTCAAAGCTGTATTTCAGGAATATAATGACAGTGAATTAGGACCATTCCCATCACCAGTGTTGATCTCCCTTTGCCATAGTTCTCAGCATGTCTCCCATTCCCTAACCCTTTGTATCCTGGACTGCTAGTGTAATAGGTCCCTTTTGTGTGTAGCTTGTAGTTTGGATCTTTTGATAAACATATTATTTTAAAACCTCTGACTAAAAATGAAAATTGAGTAACTGATATTGTTTAATTACTAAAGAAACAAAGGAAAACAAGAGGAAAAAAATCACACAAAAAAACTCACTGCAATCACTTGCAAATAAAGATGACTTCTTTTGTTAATTTTACATCTATTTATAATGGTAAAATATATCCTAGAAGTTTGTTTTCTCTCCAAAACATACAAAGGAATGGAGGTGGTATTGTTTATATTTTTCTTTCATGTGTGTGTGTGTGTGTGTGTGTGTGTGTGTTTTGAGGGGGGCACACCCATTGACGCTCAGGGGTTACTCCTGGCTATGTGCTCAAAAATTGCTCCTGGCTTGGGAGACCATATGGGACACCGGGGAATCGAACCTCGGTCCATCATAGGCTAACACTTGCAAGGCAGACACCTTACTTCTAGCGCCACCGCTCCAGCCCTACTTTTCTTTCTTTTCTTTTTTGTTTTTGTTTTTTGGCCACACCTGGTGATGCTCAGGGGTTACTCCTGGCTATGCGCTCAGAAATCACTCCTGGCTTGGGGGACCATATGGGACGCCGGGGGATCGAATCCTGGTCTGTGTGAGTCAGTTGCATGCAAGGCAAATGCCCTATTGCTGCGCCACCACTCTGGCCCATTTATGCTTTTAATGCTTTTCTGTTCACTTACCTTATTGGCTGACAATCTCATTAAGTTCACTCTTCAAAAACTTATAAAAATAAATTGCAGGGGGGCCGCGATATGGCGCTAGAGATAAGGTGTCTGCCTTGCAAGTGCTAGCCAAGGAAGGAACCCGGTTCGATCCCCGGTGTCCCATATGGTCCCCCCAAACCAGGGGCAATTTCTGAGCGCGTAGCCAGGAGTAACCCCTGAGCATCAAACGGGTGTGGCCCGAAAAACCAAATAAATAAATAAATTGCAGGGATAGAGGTGTTATACCCCTGGGTTACCTGAATTGTGCATCCTACAAAAAAGAGTCACATACTGTGGAACTGGAGAGATAATACAGAGAGTAGGCATTTGCTTTGCATCTTGGCTAATTCTGGCTTTCTCCTCAGCACCAGATATGTCCACATGAAGCCAGAAGTGATCCCTGAGCTCAAAGTCAGAAGTAAACCCTGAACAAAGATGGGTGTGACCCCATACAAAAACTCTGTGTATATAATACTTACAGTAATACTTTCATTTCATTGGCACTTGGGATTTTATATATTATCTATGAGTTTATATTATTTTTCTTTGTATTCCAGTGCTACTACAAATTGCTATCAGAGACTATTTTAAGTACAGTTTGAGTATTAGGGTCTTTTAGGACATTTTGAAGTTTGGCCTCAGTTCATAGATCTTTTGCTACAGTATATTATTTTTGGCCTTAGTGTTGTTATCTAAACCTCTTTTAATCTTTTAAAAGAAATGCCTAAATGACCCTCCCCCGACAGTTCTCTTTTGCTATCAGTTGGAAATGGAAATTACTGCTTTCATATAGCAATTCCCAGGAGTTGGGCCAAAGAATTTGAAAACCAACAAGGTTCTTTGTAATTTTGAACATTTTTCTGATCTGTCATAAGGACATTTATAACTGTATGTTTTTTGTTTTTCAGCTTGCTTTGATGAGATCAAGTTCTTTAGGTGATTTTTCCTGTTCTCCAAGGTAAAGATTCATTTGCTGTTTATTCTCTTACCAAGATATTTAGAAAGCTCCTATCCTCCCCCTTCCATCTCACTCTCTATTTAACTTTCTTTCTCTTCTTCATTTCTCAGTAGTACTATTATATATATACATATATATGTGTATATATACATATATACATATATATACACATATATATACATATATACACTATAGTTTAATCGTGAATTAACTTTAGTAGAAGTATGTGTCAAATGTGAAATGATTTGATCCTCATGAATATTTATTTATTTTGGTGTCCCTCATTTTTTTTGTGGGAGGGGCACACCCAGCAGCTGTTGGGTTACTCCTAGTACTCTGCTCAGAAATTTTTCGGGAGACCATCTGGGGGATCAAACCTGGTTAGCAGCTTGCAAGGCAAATGCCCTATCCATTGTGCTATTGCTTCAGTTCATTGTTTCATGTTCTTTCTTTCTTTTTAATATACTATACTTGATCTTAGCCCAAAAGGGAAAAAGCAATATTTTATTTATTTATTTATTTATATTTTTATATAATAGGAAAATTGTTATTGTGGAGAAGGAGGATAATGGAACATTTGGATTTGAAATTCAGGTGAGCAACTTTCAAATTCTTCAGACTTTTATTCTGTGCAGAGAGAATTAAATCAGGATGAGAGCATGATGGAAATGGCATAGCATTTTTGGTGTAGTTTGGTGTAGTTTTTCTGATGTGTTTTGGGGGCTCACAAAGTAAAAAAACAAGGTCCTGAGACATTCTTAGCTCCTTACTGCCATCTTCCTCTAAGCCTAACATTGATAGAAATGCTTGCTAGCATCAAGATTTTATTTTGTTTGTTTGTTTTTGCTATTATTGAGTTTTAAGAGAATTAAATACCTTGAGATGGCCTTATATGTATTTTCATTTCTGATACATTTATTTATCAAATTATTTGCATTAAATGTCAGATTTTATGTTTTTGCATTAGTTAGTTTTCAAGAAATTTCCTGCAAGTGTGTGTATTTGTGTGTCTGAACTGCACTTATTTAGGCATATAGTATCCTCTTAGGCTACATTTAAAAATACCAAAGATTTTGTATTTATATGAAAAATTTGTTATTAGTCTTTTTCAATGATAAATTTTCTTACTTTAGTATATATGTATATATACATTTAGTTCTATATATCTTCATTTTTATGAAAATTTTTTAAGTTCTAACTTTTTAAATGCTAATTAAGCACCTTGGTCACAAAAATGTTCATAGTTGGGTTTCAGTCATAGAATGTATACCACCCTTCACCAGTACAGGTTCTCCTAAGACTTGCTTTAATCATTAAATAGGCAAATGCTCTGAAAATTTTTTGAAGATCAGTGGGAACTTTATATCTGTATCTGTGTCATGCAGCATTGCTAACATGTATTGGGGTTCTGGTCTACTAGGTGGAAGGTGGAATAAAAGAGTCTTTGATTTTCCTTTAGACTCTAAGACTTATTCAGCAAGATAGAAACACAGATTTTAGATTTATATGTCTGAATCTATGTTATTTAAATACTATTTTATGGGAGTACTTAGAAGTTTTGAATAAAATAACACATAAATATATTACTTAGGTAGATGCCTCAGGAAATAACAAGTGCTCTAATGAAGGTCATTAGTCATGATAATAACTATGTAGCTTCTGTTTTTTGAAGAAACTCAATATTTTCATTGGGTCAAAATAAAAAAGAGACAGATGAGAGAAGACAAAAAGAGAAGGGAAAGAGAAATTATTGATTTTTTTCATAGCTTTGGGTTTTTTTTGGCTTTCTTTATCTATTCTCATATACATATGTTCACCTATTTTTCCACATATTCATTTAAACATATATGCAGCTGCAGCCACACAAGTCAATTTGTTTATACTTCATATTACTAACTTTATTCACTGAACATTGAGGACAGATTCACATTGCTAATAAGGACTGTTATGACAATGGCTTTCCAAAGGTGTATCTGTCATATATAGCTTTGGTTCATTCTCCACATGAAGAAGATCTTTTTTCTATCTCTGGAAAATAAAAGAGACTATTGCAGAAAAGCTTTTAAGTGTTTCTAATATATAGATAGGATGCAAATTACATGATCTTTGAAAGCTGCCTGCTTTTAAAATAATGACAATTCTAGGAGGCAAAGAGATAGTGTAAGGGACTAAGTCACATGACTTGCAGTGCAATCTATGCCAGTTTGAGCTCAGAACCACATTTTCCATTGAGCACCACCAGGTACAATTCTGGAGGCCCTTGAATGCTGCTGAGTATGAACTAGGAAATTCCTGTCTCTGCAGGACCTGAGCAGTAGTGCATTCTTAGGCCCTTGCAGTGGAAAGTTCACCCAATTGGTTGAAAATCTCTTATAGTGGCTTCTGGCACCCTTGGATACCCCCTAAAATAAAGACATGTGAATTCTAAACACTTTATGGAGTAAATAGAAATACTGTAGAAGTTGAAAATATCAAATTGTTTGCATATAACTATCTCTGGCTTTGGAGACTGCAAACCTGTAAAATATCAAAGTAAATACAAGATATTCACTTCTCCACAAAGAAGTGTATTATAATGTGAGTGGTGTTAGGAATTAGATGAAAAAAAGCAATTAGATGAAAATTATATACAATTCATAATGTTACATTATTTTGCATAAATGTACATAAGGCCTTATAAAATTATAAAAGTTTTATAATAATAAAAATTATCAAATATAAGCATATAAGACTTTATAAAAGTAAGCATGTGAAAAATATTTTTCTGTAGGTCATTGTGCCACTATCTAGAACACATTTTCACAGTGTTCTTGGTATAGTTTGTGAAAACAAAACAAAACAAAACAACTTCCACCACCCCAAATACACAGCTAAGCTGCTTTTGCAAATTGAAGCAAAAGGAAAGCATATTTTTTTTTCTGATTTAGTTAGATGACTAATGAACCAGTGGGTATTCAAGGCAGGCATAGCAGAGAGCATCTAGAAAAAAAAGGCAATTGAGTCAATTATAGTACTTTTGAATTTATGCAGGACAGATTTTCTTTATTTGTAGAATTCTGATTGAAAATAATTGTTGTTGGTATGTCTTCCTAGCTAGATGTGTACTGCTTCATATATTCCTATAATGAGTATCTTAGCTTGATAGAATCACAGAGGGACTTTCGCTCTTTGCTTTTGACCAGGACTGTTTTATCTTATTAATAAATAATACACTGAAGGAAGCATTAGGTGATCTCTCAAGCTTGGTTAGTTTGTTATTATAGTCTCTTAAGATAATCTGATTCCCCTTTCTAACTCGAGGAAAATATTTTTAATGTTGGAGACTAGCTATCGATTGGTAATGAAAATTTGTAAACTTTGACTTAGGATAACCTTTCTAAATTGTTCTTTATATTTAGGCATCATACTACTTAAGAAAATAGATATACTTTTATTATTTTTATATATGGCTTGTTTTCTTCGGGGGGGGGGGAAAGCACACCGTATAGTACTCCCAGCTCTAAACTCAGAAATCTTTCCTGTTGGATATTGGAAGACCATATGTGGTGTTGGTGATGCTGCTCATTGAGCCCAATTGGGCCACTTTTAAGACTAGCACCTTACCAGCTGTACTGGAGGGTCATTTTGAATAGTAATTATGTTCCATATTCATTTTTCAGACATATAGGGTCCAGACACAAAACATCTGTTCCTCAGAGACGTGCACTCTGATCTGCAAGATCCAGGAGTGTAGTCCAGCACACCAAGCAGGCCTGAAAGCTGGTAATTCATTACTTTGTTCATGCTTGGAATTATTTAACTAACAAGGAAAGAAAACTTTTTAGAAATGAAGGTCAGAACATAATGTTTTTGAATTTTCTCAGCTCTTTTTTGTTGCTATGGTTTGGGCCTTTCTTATTTTGTTCCATGTATATTACAGGAGGGATTACTCAACTACTTGAACACTCATTTTCTTGTTATCTCCCAGGTGATGTCCTTGCAAATATCAATGGCATAAGCACAGAAGGCTTTACCCACAAACAAGTTGTTGACCTGATCAGATCATCAGGAAACCTGCTAAGGTAGCTATTCATCTGCTTCCTACAGAACTTCAAAAATGTTGACGTTTTTCATAATGCCTGTTGAGTGAAGTGACTTTTGTTCAGGATCATAAAAAGGGAGGCAGTGTACTGCAGCTTGGGAACTGGTTACAGAGGTAGATTTTTTTTTAATCAGTTTCTTTTGTTTCTCAAGGTTTCCTCAAACATAAACATAATGTCAACATCTGAAGTGAAAGGACACCAGTGGCAGGCTAATATGGGCAGACAAACATGAAAAATTATATTTTTATGTTGAATTCTATTAAATTGGCATACATTCTTTATGGACAAAGAACAACTGGCCCAATTTCAATGATTGATATAATCACGTGGCTAAAAAAAATAAAAGGTCAAAAATGTTGATCAGTTATTTTTTCTCATATTCCAGTTAGGCATTATTTCATTTGGGCATTAACAATATTCCACTTGAGCATTAAAATTCCCTTTCTTACAACTCACTCCTATCATTGAAGATTTGTTAATGTCCTCTCAAATTAGAGTTGATGATGTTTCCCCAAACCATACATAGAACTTATTAACATTTGTTAAAGCTATAATTTTCTTATTTATGAAAATATTTTTTTGGGAAAATTCTGTTTCTTGCCCTGTGATGAGCCCATGGACAACATGATAAGATAATAGTCTTCTAGTGCTCTAAATAAGTCACAGGATATGGATAAGAAAATTTGTCAAAATAAGTAATTTTGAGGGGCCTGGAGTGATAACACAGTACGTAGAGTGTTTGGCTGCATGCAGCCAACCCAGATCTGATCCTTGCAACCTATATAGCCCCTGAGCCTGCCAGGGGTAATTTCTGAGTGCAGAGTCAGGAGTAACCCCTGAGAGCCATCTTATGTGGCCTCAAAACAAGAAAAAGTACTTTTTTATAAGAAGGATAAACTTTTACTCGGGGGCATATATGAAGAAATGAGATGATTATATGAACTTAGCATGGATGTAAGGTGTTTGCCTTGCATGCAGAAGGTCGATGGTTTGAATCCCGGCAACCCTTATGGTCCCTTGAGCCTGCCAGGAGCGAGTTCTGAGCATAGAGCCAGGAGGAACCCCTGAGCGCTGCCCAAAAAGAAAAAAATATTTCAGTATTTTAGTGAAGGTGAAAGGTGAAGGATGAGATCTCCTGTGTCCTTAAATTGAGCTTAGCACATTCAAGAGACTTGAAAAATAAATCACAGGTAATTATTTGGTGGTGAATTAGAGAGTATAAAATCAGAAATAAAGACAGATGTGGCTAGGAATTTTATTAGTCATGTGAGGTAATTCATATCATACATGGAGTGATATGGGCTCTGCATTTTCTAAATTATTGGTCAAACCACCTTGTGAGATTAGTTTTATTTCTATTTATAGATGAACTGAAGCTTAAATAAGGACTTAGTTGAGACCAAACATCTAGTTAATGGCAGAACTGGCATTTGACCACATGCTCTGGATGCCAGGATGTGTTTTTTTTTTCTGCTGTACAAAACCAATCCTGTACATGGCTGATAAAAATATATATGAGTGCTCTTCAGTGATTCAAGCTAACTGTTAAAATCAAGTTTGAGTGTGTGTGAGGTGATGTTGATGTTGAAAGATCATTGGTATTGGTCTTTCAACTAAGGGTAATTAAATTTTAAATGTTCAGAATAAAAGCAGGGTATATGTGTGGGGGGTGGGTGATTTTGATTTAGAAAAATATGTATGTAAAGACAAATGTTTAGAATTCAATAACAAATATTGACTAAGGTAAAAAATATATGTCACAAATATTTGAATAAAGAGACCACATTGCAAGTGACTAATTAAGAGGTAATGGGTGCATAAAAAGGGAAATGAACAAATCAGAAAAATAAGTTTATATAGAAGTGTACTATAATGGATACCTTTAGTTTATGCTCATTGACACATTTTGATTGAATGAGTAAGATAAAAATTAAAAGAGTCACTTGTAAAGAGTTTTATATGCATCCTCAATATTTCAAAGTCAAGATCACCTTATGAGAAAGCATCATTAATTATTACCATCACATGGTCTTGTGAATGATGCTAGAGGAAAAAGAAAATCAGTTCCCACTTTTAATACTATCACCTCACAATATCCAAACTTAATGCTATTATTTCACTTAATACCTTTAATATATCTTTTATTTTTGTTAATAATTACAGATTATCAGAAGGCATATTGCTAGCTAAATTTTTTGAAGTAATACTACAAAAAATTCTTAAAATCATTCGTCATGAAGTTATCGTATTCTGATTAAGATAACAGCAATCAAAATAAAACTTTCTTAATTCTATTAAGACTCTAGTAATCAAAATAAAGCTTTAGCTCACAAATCACTAGGGTTTAAACAAATTATTTATTTTTTAGAAATGTATTAATATAGATAAGAAAAGTATTGTGAAATTGTTATCTCTAGAATAAAATTGTTAAGGCTTAGCTATTAAAGATTATATGAATATAATATCACGTAGTAGGACTGTTCTATTTTAGATATAAAATTTAGAGATTAAACTACTAGAATCCGAAAAGAAAGAATATTCCCTCTCTCAAGAAGTAATATGTACAATCTAAAATTTTTTAGTGACTGCTGTTCTCAATAGACCTCAGGTTTAGCAGTATCTAGAAACTGGCTCACAGTGGTTATTCAATAAATATTCATCAAATAAAAGAACTCAAAAATAGGTTTTAATAAAGAATAATATTTTTACTATAGTGTGGCTTCTATAAATTAAGTTATAACTTGAAAATTAATCAGAATACTTTTCAGACACTTTCTCAAGAAAAATTTGTTATTTTTTGAATTTTAAAAATATGAATGTTGTCACATGATTTTACTTAAGATCTAAAGATTTTACTTAAGGTCTAGTATTATAAGAATAATAACATTTGTGTTGCATTTAAATATAACCTGCCCTTAAATATAGTACTTCATAAAGTACTGTTTAGAAGAATCACTTATGCTATTTCCTGTTTTTTTTTTTTTAATCTTGAAACAGGATAGAGACTCTTAATGGAACAACAATTCTCAAAAGAGCAGAGCTTGAAGCAAAGCTGCAAAATTTAAAGGTAATACAATTTAATAAAGTGAGGCACAGATTTTGTTCTTGAACATGTGAATGGTAAAATAAAGATCTATTTGAGGAATTGAGGTAGCCCTTCAGGATGAAAAGTCATGATAAGTCTAAACTACTGAATTATCAAGAGCCACCCAATTACCTTTGCAGGGAAATCAAATTCCACCTACTAGTGCAAAATCACTTTCTTCCTTCCTTCTTCTGTGCGTCTATGAGGCTTAAAAAGGCAACAGGAAGCAGGTTGCTTCAAGGACTTTTCATTAATGCACCTGTGATTTCTCTTGATTTACATTTTGTGTGGAAAAAAACAAAAAGGAGGAATGAGGCTTTTAGTTATTTTCCAAAATGCAGCAGTTGTGTTCAGTAGAGCCTGGAATTTTTATCTTTCTATTGTATTCCTTTATGTCCTTTCATTCTACCTTGTTTTTACTTTTAAGATAATTTCCCTTTCCTGCCATGGCTACCTTTGAATCTGTTTTTAATATCAAATGTCCAATCAACTCTAAGAAGTGAAAAGATTTCTATAAGTATAATTTAGTAACTTTCATGAACATTCTTTGGAATAAATTTTTGAAGCTCTTAAAATTTTAATTTGCTAATCTTATGAGATTCTGACATGTCCAGGAATCCAGACCATCACTCATATGAGTCTGAATCTAGCCCTGTAGATCCTCTATCCAAGCCCATTTGCCCTTTTTATCCAGAGGGCCAATCTGCCTGGCAGCCATGACTGAGAAGGAATAGCAGAAATTGCTTGGCTCAGACAGTACACACAACAGCCAGGTTGCTTTCTTGAACTGTGTTGGACTGACATTTGAAAGTTTCTATTTAAAAAATGGTTTTATTGAAACCATTGTGATTTACAAAGATCTTCATAAATGGTTTTAAGACATACAATGAATCATGGCCAATCTGACTACCAGGGTCCAGCTTCCTCCACCAATGTTCCCAAGTACATCTCATACCACCATCCCTTGCCCCCTCACCACCCCTCAAAAAAACTGTCAGTACACAGGCCCATTTTAAGTTTAGATTGTTAAAGTTTCTTGATTCCACTTTTGTTGCCTCTGATTGGATATTTAGTTCTATCCTTTTTTTAAAAATCTCTACCAATGCACCTGAGACCATTTGGCCTCTGCCCCCAATGTTTCATATTTGTGTTTCTCCTCCTCCACTCAGTTTTCCCCTTCTCCTCACTATACTCTAGGACCAAAGTTGTTCAAAACAACTCCTATTTAGACCAGTGCATTTCTTCATGTAGCTATTCTCATGAATATCATAAATGATATAATTCTGTTTTATCTTCTCCTTCTGGCTTACTCAATTTAACATAATATCTTCCAATTCCATACATGTTGCAGCAAATTGCATGATTGCACCATTCTTTAAAGCTATGTAGTATGCCATTGTATATATGTACCACATCTTGATGGACAGAAACCATTCATCCAAAAGTATGTATGCATACTGCTATTCTTTGCAGCACTCAGTACAATAGTTAAGACTTGGAATCAACCTAGATTTTCAAAAAAAGTGAGTGGATCAAGAAGATATGGTACATTTAACAGTTTTTTTTGTTTTTGTTTTTGTTTTTGTTTTTGTTTTTTTTTATTTTTGGGCCACACCCGGTGACGCTCAGGGGTTACTCCTGGCTATGCGCTCAGAAGTCGCTCCTGGCTTGGGGGACCATATGGGAAACCGGGGGATCGAACTGCGGTCCATCCAAGGCTAGCGCAGGCAAGACAGGCACCTTACCTCTAGTGCCACCGCCCGGCCCCAACAGTTTTTTTTATGGAAATATGCTCCTTAAATTAGCAAGTTCATAAGTTACTAAATTTCTATTTCATTTGATATTTCTTTAACCACATCTAATTAATTCATCAGTAAGCCTTGTTTTATTCATTGTCAATAACGGTTTTATACCTTTTTTTATTTTTTGGTTTTTGGGCCACACCCAATGATGTTCAGGAGTTATCAGAAATTTCTCCTGGCTTGGGGGACCATATAGGACACCGGGGGATCAAATCATGGTCTGTTCTAGTCTAGCGCTGACAAAGCAGACACCTTACCGCTTGCACCTCCGCTATGGCCCCAATACTTTTGTTTGCTTATAATCTCTGATTATTTTTGAGACACTTTCTAAATTTTCTTGAAAAAAGCCTCATAGTCAACTTATGGTATGAATTGATTACACTTATAGAATAAATGGTAGAAGTTCACATCTTGATGGCTTTAACTTTTGTTTGCTTTTAACATGTATCTTGAGCTTTCCCCTTAGATATTTTATATAAAGACTAACTTTTTCATTCATTATTAACATCCTTGATTATATTTATTCTCATTTACCACCTGTTTTTTCATGCTGTTAAAATTTATATTTTAGGGGCTGGAGCAGTGGCGCGGAAAGTTAAGGCATCTGCCTTGCCAGTGCTAAGCTAGGACAGACCGTGGTTTTGATCCCCCGGCATCCCATGTGGTCCCCCAAGCCAGGAGTAATTTCTGAGCGCACAGCCAGGAGTAACCCCTAAGTATCACTGGGTGTGGCCCCAAAAAAGCAAAAGCAAAAAAAATAAATAAAATCTATATTTTGATTTCTTCAACTGCCTGTTGCTACTGATTTATATGTAAACTATAAATCTTGCTGCTTGCTTCCATAATCCTAATAATGATTATAGATTAATTTAAATTTTTATGTAAACTCAATACCTATAGATAGATACAGTATTGCCTTTTTTGCCCCCAATTATTCAATTTTGGGTGAATCACACTGTCAATATTCAAGAATTGCTCTTGGCTCTGCACTCAGGTATTATTTTTGGCAGGGCTATGAGTCCATATTTTGTGCTAGGGATTCAATTTAGATTGGGCATGTGCCTTATTTGACTTTAAAAGGAACATTTTATATTACATTTTTGTATGAAATTAATTTAATTTAATATTATATTTATATTTAAAGGTTGTCCAAAAGTTACTTTGTTTTATTAAAAAGTGGGGACATCTTTTGAAAAAAGAACTAAATTTGTCAGCCTTTTGTTTAGAAAATGGTAAATACATGTAGAAACAAACAAATATTGTTATTTCAAACATAAATAATAATATGTTTCTAGTTCATAAAATAAAAACTTCTTTGTACAACACAATTTTATTCTTCTAAGTAATTTCTGCTTTTAAAAATTTAATTTATATGATTAACTACTATTCTTTTAGGTTATGCAAATATATTTTAATAAGCCATTCACTCCTGATAATCTGGAGGATCTTATCATGCTTTACATGTTAATTTAAGACTGCATCTTCTTTATTTTTTCTTACTTTAAGGCTTACTTTTTAAACTTAAAAACATAGATTTCTGCAACAATATTTGTTACTAAATAGTCATTTAACTTATTTAGTTAAGCAATTAATTAATTACTCAGAGTTGATGCTTTGTTCCCTAACACTTCAAATTTATTATTACTTTGATATTTTTGTTTATGGGAAAGTAAGATGGTTTATCTTTTATAGGTAGATTATTTATTTATTTTTTGGTGTTTTGTTTTTGGGCCACACCTGCTGACGGTCAGAGGTTACTCCTGGCTATGTTCTCAGAAATCGCTCCTGGCTTAGGGGACCATATGGAATACCGAGGGATAGAACTGCAATTGGTCCTAGGTTAGTGCATGCAAGGCAGACCTCTACCATTTGTACCACTGCTCCGGCCCTGAGATTATTTATCTTTTGTAAGTAGTTGTATTTTATATATTTTCTTTTACATCTTTTTAAAGTTTAATTTTTCAGACTTAACTTTGTAAGTTATCCAATATTAATATTACAGATTTATAAGGCTGGAAAGATAGCACAGTGTTAGGGCATTTGCCTTGCATGCAGTTGATCCAGGACTGACAGTGGTTCAAATCCCGGCATCCCATATGGTCCCCCATGCCTGCCATGAGCGATTTCTGTGCACAGTCAGGAATAACCACTGAGCACTCCGGGTGTGACCCAAAAACAAACAAAAAAATTACAGTTTTATATTTTCTATAAGAATACTAGTTCTCCCAGTACCATTTATTTTATTTTATACTTAAGAATTACATTTTTCCAGACAACCAATATAAAACTTCTATTTTCAAAAAATATTCCACATAAACATTTAATTCTGGAACTTTCTATACTAATACATCAATCAATTTGTTTATCATAAACTCACTTATTATATCCTTACTATAAATCTTGGTATCTGCTTGAGCAAAACCTTCCAGATTATTCTTGTATGGTTTGTGGTGTGTGTGTGTGTGTGTGTGTGTGTGTGTGTTTGTGTGTGTGTATTATAAATCAGAGGTGGTGAACAAGTTCAATACGAAGAGCCAAAATTTTAAACTGTGAGAGTCAGAGAGCCACACCACGCAATGACCTGCCAAAACAGACACACGCAAAAGCATATAATTTTAACAATGACATATTAAATACATATTGCATTTTGCTATTTTGAGTGAGTGTAAAAATCCTGTTCGCCACCCCTGTTATAGTCTGTGTAAGTTTTAGAATCAGATTGTCAAGATCCATGAATATAGTTTTGACTGATATCACATGGACTGTATTTATGTATGCATGTATGAGGATACTGAGTTTTCTTAGGCAGTTTCATCATTTTAAAAACTTAGTCTTTTAATAAAGTCATAACTTTATTCAAGTAGGCCATATACATGTTTTGAGAGGAAGAGGAGGCCTACCAACTGGTGCTCAGAAGACCAGAAGCCACTGCAGGTGGTTCAATACTAAGTTCTGAGTATGTGGAGCTACTTACGTTCTGTTCTATGGTGTCAAGGATTACCAGGTCCAGTGGGCTGCCTCCAGGGCTATGCCTGGTGATGCTAAGGGGCCATAATTTGCCAGATTTCAGACCCTGGTTCCTTGTTTCTGTGACCCTCTATTGAGCTATATCACTGACCCTCAATGTATCTTTTCTTAAAATTTCTTTGTGCCTTGGGATTTTTCTTTAAAAGAATAATGGGTTTGATTGCAGTAGTACTTTGATACATAAGAGTTTCTTTGTTTTAATTTTTTTATAAAATATCTTAAATTTAAAAATTATGTATGTTGATTATTTCTTTCTAATAAATTATTGATCATTTATTAAGAATTTAATTTCATACTTTTTATCACTTTATCACACTGACTGGAATCTATAATACAATTGTATAAATAGAAACTACTTAGCCTTCTTTTTTGTTCTTAATGTTAAAGCAAATAATTCCATTTTTTTTCTAGTAGGAATGAGTTATCCTTCAGAATATATTATACAGCTTTTATTTTGTTAACTTTATTTTTATAAAACCAATGTGAATTACAAGTTTTTCACAGTTATATTTCAGGCACATAGTGATTGTGAGTTAGGCCATTCCCACCATCAGTGTTGACCTCCTTCCCCCATAGTTCCCAGCATGCATCCTGTACCTCCACCCTTAGTCCCCTGGACTGCTCCATTTTGTGTATAGCTTGTTATAGTTTTGGGCTCTTAATTTTATTGCCCTTAACTTTAATTTGGGTATTTAGATCTGACCTTTTTTTTTTTTACTCAATATTCCTGAGACTGCTTGACCCCTGGGTCCCATCCACTTTTATTTTCTCAATTTGTAAAAGGAGATAAAAATATGAGGTAGAACAAAATTATTCATGTTCTATGGTTCTATACAGCTTTTATTAAGAAGTTTCTTTTTTTATTTTCTCTTTTTTATTGTTTTTTTTTTAGACAAAGATGCAAAGAAAGGACAAGGTGAAGTTACAGTGGGAAGGCTTCATCCATAAACAGAATTCTTAAAACAAATCTCCTTGCTGACACCTTAATTTTGAATTTTCAGCCAAAAAAACGTTAAGAAAACTAAACAAAAAACATGCAAATTACTTTGTCCCTCAAGTTCCCAGATTGTAGTACATTATAACATTTCTTAGCAATACACAAAGTAATCTAAAGCCACAAAATTTATGTAACTCCTTTAACACTAAAGACTATAGTATTGTTGACACAGTTGATAAAAATACATTATTTCTTTAAGGATGAGTCAAAGGATCATAGCAAAGATGGTGTTAGAATGGCAATTGTTTACATAGGCCCAGCAAAATATAGAGGACACTTCAGGGGTAAGTTCTGCTTGTATTTAGAAGGTTTCTTTCTTCCTTTTTTTTTTTTTTTGTTTTTTGTTTTTTGTTTTTTGGGCCACACCCGGCGGTGCTCAGGGGTTACTCCTGGCTGTCTGCTCAGAAATAGCTCCTGGCAGGCATGGGGGACCATATGGGACACCGGGATTTGAACCAACCACCTTAGGTCCTGGATCGGCAGCTTGCAAGGCAAACACCGCTGTGCTATCTCTCTGGGCCCAGAAGGTTTCTTTCTTAAGCATCAAGTTTCATGCTACTTTTGATAACTCATATAACATTATATTTTATAAAACTTTCCCAACATTTGTTAAGATGACATATTTTATTAAATATATCATTGTGATAACATCAAAAGATGTTCTATTGTAGAACACCTTGTCTTTCTAACAAAAATTTATCCTAATCATAATCTATAATTACTTTTTGTCTATTTGTATATGCTATTTCCTAACATTTCTATAGTCTATTTGATGGTAGCTTTATTTCACAGACTGTACTTGTACTTTTCTTTTCTTAGACTACCTTAAATTTTGCTATAAACTTTCTAGACTATTTGCATAAAGTGGGTATTTCCCAGTATACTTCTCTGATAGGATAGACTTCTTGTAGTTCTATCTTTCCTTATTTTTCTTGGTAATTTTCTCTGAAAGACTTTCTGGATTTTGAATCAAATTACCATTATGAAACAGACCATCTTTTCTTCAGTTGTACCTTCATGGTGGTATTCATATTACAAGACACTCTGGGTGTAGTAGTTTAGGCCAAATGATTAAGTGTTTAGATACAACATTATTATAGGAAATCAGGGTCACTTGTTGGTACTGGAGAGGATAATCATCAATTGATAGTATTGAAGTTAAAGCCTCAAACATGCATGGCATTCACTCTACCCTTCATTCCTTTGAACTAGTAACTTAGTCTTCTGATACAAACTGTAACCATTTTTTATAGTTGGTTTTAAGATATTCCTTTGTCTTTAATAATGTGATTAGTTTCACTATAGTGTTATTAGTCTGGATTAATTTATAATTTTTATAATTTCTAAATGTATGATATTTAATTTGTAGTACTCTTTCAACCTAGGATTTGTGACTTCAGTTTAAAAAATTATCAAATTGATCTCTTTTTAATCTCATCTTTGTGTTTTTTGGGTTATAAGTTATTCTGGAAATCCTGTTAGGGATATGCTAATCTTTTCACTAATGTTATATATTTCTTAACTGCCTTTGTATTATATGTATCATTTTATCTTTTTGTGTTTTTTGGGGGGGGCACACCCTGTGATGCTCAGGGTTACTCCTAGCTATGCGCTCAGAAATCGCTCCTGGCTTGATGGACCATATGGGACACCAGGGGATCAAACTGCTGTCCATCCTAGGCTAGCGTGGGCAAGAGAGATGCCTTACCACTTGTGCCACTGCTCTGGCCCCTCTTTTTATGTTTTTTTTTAATTTCTAGCAATATCATAATCTGCATTTTGTAAAGGATGTTTTTAATCTTATGAGCTCTATAAATTATTATTTTTATTTCCAAAGTTATTTTTGTTTTTATGAGTATTAATCATATTTTTCTCTTTCTGGTTTATAAGTATTTTTATTTCAAGGTCATCTCTGGACACTTATTTAGTGTAACTTATATGGAGAGAATTTGTGCATTGATGATAAGTTTGAGCATCTCCTAAGATGTCAGTGTGCTATTTAATATCATTACTAGAACTGCATTTGTACTTTCTTCTTTCTAGTTTCAAGAGCTATGGAAGACCTGTCAGCAGCAAATTTTCATAAACTCTTTTTTATGATAGAGTTTTATCCACAGTTCTTTTCACAAGAAGCAAACTTAGCTTTGCCTTTTGTCTTAAATAACTGCATTTAAATTGTATATGTTTTGAAGAAGTTCCTCTATACTTGTTTCTACTTTCCCAGGTCCAGTTGAATTAAAAAGAATGGATCTTTCTCATATTGTCTCATTTCTTATCTTGAAATTATGTAATTCTAATTAGCCTCTTGACCCTAAAATGTTAAGGATTGACCTTTAACCAAAGCCATTATGGCTTCCCCTTTACAAAATGACCTTTAGATTGTACATCTTCTGTAATTGTTCCTCAAAGATCTTGGGGCCCCAACCTTTGCTTTAGAAACAGTGGCTCCTTCTAGGACTGTTTTTAGGGATTCCCATTCTTGTGATCTATGATTCAAATGTTAACATGAAAACAGAACACCTACTAGGATAGCCAGTTTTTAACCTAGCTCTGATATTTACTGGAGATAGAACTCTTGAGAAGGTTTTAATGAAGCTTTATGTTCTAGCCTGGAATTTTCTAGTTCACTTAGAAAGATTGAACAGCATAGTATCTGTGCAACACTCTGAAAACTATGAACACTTAGTGTCATACAACTATCTTTTGTGTAGACTGAAAATGTTGAAAATGTATTTGAAACTATTCCAAATTTTATTATTTCAGGAACTCATTCTTTTCTATATTTATTTATTCAACCAATAATTGATCAGTGGTTATGAAGAGGCTTTGAGCCAGGTAGTGAGGTGACTCTACTATGAACAGTTGATCTCACAAGTACCTTTATGGTCTTCTAAATGTGAGAGATTGTGTTTGTCCAAATATGCACCTGAAATGTTAACAAAGGGCAAAACATGAAGCTAAGAATAAAAAGGAAGCTTTGTTACAAGCTGATTCACTTGGAAACATTGGCTGAGATGCTCAGATAATTGGTCATGATCACTCCAAATCAAGATTATGTATGTATGTATGTATGTATGTGTGTGTGTATGTATGTATACAAATATATTTTGGAGCCACTGTTGTAATACTCACGGGACCATATGATATGCCAGGAATTGGACCCAGGTCAGTCTCATGTAAGATGAGCACCTTACACCCTACCTATTAGCTCTCTAGTCCTACAACAGTTTATTTTTTAAAAGCAATGTTTTTACAAAAATATTGGGCTAGCACTGGTTTTGCATTTCTAGAGAGTGAGGCCACTTCCTTTTACTCTTACATTTAGATCAGGTTTTTTGTTTTTTTTTTAAGTTCCCATACCCATTATGCTCAGGGTTACTTCTGGCTCTGGTCTCAGGGATCACATCTGGTGGTATCCAGGGAAATACTATGGTGTTGGGTATAAAATCTGAGCCAGTCACTGCAAAGTTAGTGCCTTGCCTATTGCACCATATCTATATTTAGTTTTGACTTTTAATGTATCCTTATTTTTTTTATTTAAACACCTTGATTACATACATGATTGTGTTTGGGTTTCAGTCATGTAAAAAACACCACCCATCACCAGTGCAACATTCCCATCACCAATGTCCCAAGTCTCCCTCTTCCCCACCCGACCCCTGCCTGTACTCTAAACAGGCTCTCCATTTCCCTCATACATTCTCATTAGGACAGTTCAAAATGTAGTTATTTCTCTAACTAAACTCATCACTCTTTGTGATGAGCTTCCTGAGGTGAGCTGGAACTTCCAGCTCTTTTCTCTTTTGTGTCTGAAAATTATTATTGCAAGAATGTCTTTCATTTTTCTTAAAACCCATAGATGAGTGAGACCATTCTGCGTTTTTCTCTCTCTCTCTGACTTATTTCACTCAGCATAATAGATTCCGTGTACATCCATGTATAGGAAAATTTTATGACTTCATCTCTCCTGACAGCTGCATAATATTCCATTGTGTATATGTACCACAGTTTCTTTAGCCATTCGTCTGTTGAAGGGCATCTTGGTTGTTTCCAGAGTCTTGATATGGTATAGTGCTGCAATGAATATAGGTGTAAGGAAGGGATTTTTGTATTGTATTTTTGTGTTCCTAGGGTATATTCCTAGGAGTGGTATAGCTGGATCATATGGGAGCTCGATTTCAAGTTTTTGGAGGAATCTCCATACCGCTTTCCATAAAGGTTGAACTAGACGGCATTCCCACCAGCAGTGGATAAGAGTCCTTTCTCTCCACATCCGCGCCAACACTGTTTATTCTCATTCTTTGTGATGTGTGTCATTCTCTGGGGTGTGAGGTGGTATCTGATCGTTGTTTTGATTTGCATCTCCCTGATGATTAGTGATGTGGAGCACTTTTTCATGTGTCTTTTGGCCATTTGTATTTCTTCTTTGTCAAAGTGTCTGTTCATTTCTTCTCCCCATTTTTTGATGGGATTAGATGTTTTTTTCTTGTAAAGTTCTGTCAGTGCCTTGTGTATTTTGGAGATTAGTCCCTTATCTGATGGGTATTGGGTGAATAGTTTCTCCCACTCAGTGGGTGGCTCTTGTATCCTGGGCACTATTTCCTTTGAGGTGCAGAAGCTTCTCAGCTTAATATATTCCTATCTGTTAATCTCTGCTTTCATTTGCTTGGAGAGTGCAGTTTCCTCCTTGAAGATGCCTGTAATGTCCTGGAGTGTTTTGCCTATGTGCTGTTCTATATATCTTATGGTTTTGGGGCTGATATCGAGGTCTTTAATCCATTTGGATTTTACCTTCGTACATGATGTTAGCTGGGGGGTCTAAGTTCAATTTTTTGCAAGTGGCTATCCAATTGTGCCAACACCACTTGTTGAAGAGGCTTTCCCTGCTCCATTTAGGATTTCCTGCTCCTTTATCCAAAATTAGGTGATTGTATGTCTGGGGAACATTTTCTGAGTATTCAAGCCTATTCCACTGATCTGAGGGCCTGTCCTTATTCCAATACCATGCTGTTTTGATAACTAATACACAACATCAATAACAAGAAAAATAAAAACCACATGATCATATCAATAGATGCAGAGAAAGCATTTGATAAGGTCCAACACCCATTCTTGATCAAAACTCTCAGCAAGATGGGAATGGAAGGAACCTTTCTCAATGTAATTAAGGCCATCTACCACAAGCCAGTGGCAAATATTATCCTCAATGAAGAAAAACTAAAATCCTTCCCTCTAAATTCTGGCACAAGACAAGGCTGTCCTCTCTCACCACTCCTATTCAACATAGCACTGGAAGTACTTGCTATAGTGATTAGGCAAGAAAAAGATATCAGGGAGTCCAGATAGGAAAGGAAGAAGTCAAGCTCTCACTGTTTGCAGATGACATGATACTCTACTTAGAAAACCCTAAAGACTCTACCAAAAAGCTTCTAGAAACAATAGACTCATATAGCAAGGTGGCAGGCTACAAAATTAACACACAAAAATCAATGGCTTTTCTATACACCAATAGTAATAAGGATGAAATGGACATTAAGAAAACAACCCCATTCACAATAGTGCCACACAAACTCAAATATCTTGGAATAAACTTGACTAAAAATGTGAAGGACCTATACAAAGAAAACTATAAAACTCTGCTCCAAGAAATAAGAGAGGATACACGGAAATGGAAACGCATACCCTGCTCATGGATTGGCAGGATTAACATCATCAAAATGGCAATACTCCCCAAGGCATTATACAGATTTAATGCTATCCCTCTAAAGATACCCATGACATTTTTCAAAGAAATGGATCAGGCACTTTTGAAATTCATTTGGAACAATAAACACCCTCAAGTAGCTAAAGCAATCATTGGGAAAAAGAATAGGGGAGGAATTACTTTCCCCAACTTTAAACTGTATCCTTATTTTCTTAATGGGCTCCTTTTAATCAGCATAAGAAAAATATCTATAAGAAATAAGAATGAGTTTGGTATATTTGCCAGATCCTTACTAGTCTATTCCCTGCTTCTCTTTTGGACTTACATGTGACCACAGATATATACAGGTAATAAGGAGAGTTATAAAGATAATTAAGTAGGCTCAAACTTATATAAAACTACATTATGCACTATGCTACAGTGCATAAAACAAGAAGAAACAAGAAGAAAACCGAGTCATTGATTTCTATTTCTTTGATTTATTATTTGCATTTTGTTTCCTTAAGTGTAAGAATCTAGCTAAATATTGCTATCTTTATGTCTTGAAAAACCCAGTGTAATGAATGTTCACTACCTGGACAGTGGAGCCAGCCATTTTCCCTTAAACATTTAAGGGAAATGACATTTAATAATGTTTTAATATTTTTTTATGTTTCTAAACCACCTACTATAAAATATACTTTATTTTCTCATTCTTTTCTGCCTTCATCTACCCTTTCTGGATTTGCTGATTCTAAACAATGTTGTTTTCCTTTAGGAAAAATATCTATAGACAAATCTGAGTAGTGTTTATCTGGTGGGTTTGCTAGGTGGGATTCAAGAGGCCAATGAAAGGTTTAGAGAAATAAATAGTACAGCTTCTGTGGTGCTTCCCTTCTATGTGATTGATCAAACTGGGTTTGATCTTGGAAGGACTTACATAGTCCTCTGAGCACCAGGAGTAATCTTCAAGTACCTAGCCAGGAGGAAGCCTTGAGCACCACTGAGTATGCACCCCAAACCACAAAATATAATTAGATGTGGAGAAAAAGGATAAACAGAGGACAAAAGGCAGGCAGAAGAATGAGCTTTGTCTGTCTTGTCAGTGGCCCATTTCCTGTTTTGATTTAGTATTATCTTCTCAGTCCTGTGAGCTGTCTGGGGCAGGCTGCTGGGTTTGAATTTTGGAGCAGCTATTTCATTTTTCTTATGGGCTGCTGCTTTGTGCACTGGGGCAAATAGAAGAGAGGAACTATGAAGTAATTAGGGTGCTTAGGACTGTTATAAATTTAGTTCTTAAAGAAGATCTTGAGAACAGGCCTGCCTTCTTTTTTTGGGGGGTTGGGGCCACACCCAACTGTGATGTGTGTTACTTCTGGTTCTATGCTCAGAAATTGCTCCTGCGTTGGGGGACCATATGGGATGCCGAGATGGAACCCAGGTCCCTTGAGGGTCAGCTGTTTACAAAGCAAACACCCTATCACTGTGCTAATACTCAGGTCCCCAGTCTGCTTTTTTATCTTAGTGTGGAAAAACATATTTTTTAAATAAATGACTTAATGCCTGGATTAATGGACTGATGATTTCATCAACTGAACATTTACTGAACATTCTGCATCTATTACATTAATTTAATCCTTATATCTTCAAATTTAGGCAGCATTATTGTCTTCATCTTGCAGTTGGGATAAGCCTAGGATATATTTGTACCTAAAAAGTTAATACTTGATTATAAATCTAATCAGTCTGTATCTATAATAATTTTATAAATAAAAATACAAGTCTGGGAACATAGCTTAAAGGACTAGAGTTCATGCTTTTCAGATTTAGGTTTAATTCAGAAATTAAATTCCTCATGGATTTCTAAGTACTGATGAAAACAACCCTTTAACAGTAGGCCAGGAGTAGCCCCAAGTTCTGTTAGGTGTCTCCTTCCCCATGGACTTATATCTAAGTATGTGTTTCTATTTTTTAAAGAATATATATTATTGTTACTACATTGTATTTAAGAAAATAATATACTAAATGTCCATTTATATAGGAAATTATCTTTCATATAAATGAGAGGGATTGTTCATGTAAAATAGAAAAGGAAAAAATAATAATGACAAATCTCAACACCCCAAAATAAATTGTAATCTCCACTGAAATTTCCTAATAATTAAGACTGTTTTTCTTTCTTTCAGCAAACCTTGAAGAAAAAATGGGTGGAGTACAGATCTCTGCAATTACAGGAACAACGCCTGCTTCATGGTAAATGCAATTTCCTGTTCAGAAACCACACTCAAATTTATTTTGTTTTAGTATTTCTGCCTCTAAGTTGTTTTAAGATGATTATAGTTAAAAGAACAATTTTCTATGATGAATCAGAGATACCACTAGTCCATGTTTTTAAAGCATGACCTTTGGAGCGGCCTGTGTTTTCAGAGGAATAAATCAATTACATTTCTTCCTCCATGTATGTGAAAAAACATATGGACATGTGTGCATATACTTGCAAAAGACACTTGGAAATCTGTCTTATTTTCCTACTACTTCAGCAAACATAATTAAAGACTATATATTTTTTATATATTTACCTGTGATACTTGATGGACTGTATATTACTGGGGCTCATTCTGAGGATGGCTACAAATAAGCATGTGCCTTAACCCCCATACCATCTCTTCATTCCCCAAACTAAGTCATTTTAAGTCTGTTGCAGTAGGCCGGAGAGATAGCATGGAGGTAAGGCGTTTGCCTTGCATGCAGAAGGACGATGATGGTTCGAATCCTGGCATCCCATATGGTCCCCTGAGCCTGCCAGGAGCGATTTCTGAGCATAGTGCCAGGAGTGACCCCTGAGCACTGCCGGTGTGACCCCGAAACCAAAACCAAAAACAAAAAAAAGGCTGTTGCAGTATCAATTTTTAAGATATTAAAGGAGATTTTTAGTTTACTCTTTCTTGATTATAATAAATATATATTTTATGAAATTTAATAAGGCAGTCAGTCACTCTCTGATTGGAAGTCTTTAAAGGTTCTTAAACATGAAATAAAATAGACTGTATTGACAAAATGCGTAGCATTATGTCTAAATATTTTATAGCTGACCATATCAATTTTCTTGTTAAATGAAACATCAAGTCCCATTATATTATCAATCAAAGATATAGGAAAGCATTATAGAGGTAATTAGCACAAATTAAAAGCATTTCTGTGTTCTTTTTCCCTTAAAACAGAGTGACCTAATTACGTCATGTTCAGGATAGAAAATACTCCTAATAGCGCACCAACCAACTCAAATATACAGAAGCAAGTGGTAGATTGGCAGTATGTTGGTGTGTGATTAAAATTTAAATTTGGTGAGTTCAGATCTAGGCTATAAAAGATTTGTGAAAAATTAAATTAAGTAGATAAAATTTGATTTCTTCAACTGAATCATTTGAAGCACTTGCTTAATGTTGTCTTAATGTAGCATCATTCCAGCACATTTAAGTATTTTAAGACAAAACTTTTAATATTGAGTTTTATGTCCTTAAATTCTCCATAATCATCATTCAAAGCCAGGTTTCACAGCTGTCTTCCCTAGTTTGGAGAAGTAAGAATTTAACAATTATTTTTAAAAAATTAGTAACTATATATCAAATACACTGTTGGACAAAACCATATGATGCGTTTTCTAATAATTAGTCTTTGAAACCTCATTGTTAGAAGAATTTTAATAAAAGATTGAAAGATCACTTAAGTTTTTAGAATGATCAGTTTGGAGATTCCTACATTACACTGACATACTGTCAAATGACTTGAACTGGATGAATAATCTTGTTTAATTAATTTAATTTAAAAGAACTGCTTTCATGACCATGGGGACATTTTTATGTGGGAAACCTGAGGTCAGTTATATCAAATAGCTTCATGAACATCTACTTACTCATTTTAATTCAAGGCTCAGTGAAAAATATTATTTACCCTTATTGCTTGTGCCCTTCTAGGAGAAATTTTAAACAGAGGGATGGATGCTCAGGTCTATTTACATGGAAAGAACCATGTTCAAAACATTCTATAGTAACCATTGTTGTCTGTGATCTAGGTGATGCGGCTAACTTTCCAAATTTGGAAAACATGGACATAGATGAATCAGCTTTGTTTGGAAGTCTGCCTGGACCAACCTCAACCCTCCTGGACCGGCATAGATTATCCAGTGAGAGCAGCTGTAGGAGCTGGCTCAGCTCCATGACAATAGACAGCGAGGACGGCTACCAGACATGTGTGTCTGAGGACTCGAGCCGGGGAGCCTTTAGCCGCCAAACAAGCACAGATGATGAATGTTTTGTCCTCAAAGATGGGGATGATGTTCTGAAGAGGTCTTCTTCCAGGAGGAACCGGAGCATTAGTGCTGCCAGCAGCGGGTCCATGTCTCCATTATGGGAGGGTAACTTCTCAAGCATGTTTGGGACCCTGCCTCGAAAAGGCAAACGAGGGAGTGTGCGAAAGCAGCTCTTAAAATTTATCCCAGGTCTTCACCGAGCAGTGGAAGAGGAAGAGAGTCGTTTCTAGTAGGTTCTGGTGCCCTTTGTGTTAGTTTATTTCATAAACTTCTCTCAACATGATTAGATCAGTTCTGCTCAGCTTAGTGGCATTGCAGATGGATTGCAAAACTGATACCCTATTTCATCACAATAGTGACTTTTATTAAAGTTTTAATCATTAGTTTTGCTTTCTAAATTATTTTCCAACTAGGACAACTGATGTTCTGAGCTGAGAGTAGGGGAACTAAATAATCAGGTAGGAAATAACTTGACATAGGTTTTGTTCATTACCATGCTGCCTGCGATAACAGAAATGTATTTATTTTTTAGATTATGTATTACATGGATAGTTTTTTCAATTATAATTAAATAATAATAATAATAAATATTATGAAATTTGGGGGTATTTTTTATACATAAGTTAGTAGGTTAGTTCTAAATGAGTGTGGTGTTGGAATTCTGTGCATAAGAAACCATAAGAAATGTAAGAGCATTATAAACCACAAAATTTTAATTACAAATTTAAAAATTAAATTAAAATATAAATATTTGGGGCCGGAGAGATGGCATGGAGGTAAGGCATTTGCCTTTCATGCAGAAGGTCATTGGTTCAAATCCCGGCATCCCATATGTTACCCTGAGCCTGCCAGAAGCGATTTCTGAGTGTAGAGCCAGGAGTAACTCCTGAGCTGCTGGGTGTGGGCCAAAAAAACAAAACAAAACAAAAAAATAAAACAAAAAATATAAATATTTATGTTTAAGTTCAGTAATAGATGGGAAAGTTTACTAATACGCTATTTAAATATTTTGGTTTAGTGTGGGAGACATAATCAAAGGGCTGAGTGGCTGCTTTGTAAGTAGAAGATTGGATTGGATTCCTGCAACTGTTCTGAGAGTACTATCCTATGTGGTCTATCCCCAAAAAAACAGTTTTTGTTCAAATCAATAACAAAAATCACAAAGATTACCATCAGTTATTTCTTACATTCGTGGGGGCATTCAAACAGGAAGAGTAGGGTTTAAGGCAAGAGCATAAGCATCATGAAATCCATAAAAAGTTGTTTAAGAAGCATGTTGAGGGAGATGGATATAAAGTAAAAGATGGATATAAGATAAAAGCCATGCCATTTTTCTCACCTGGTTTAACTTGTATTTCGAAGCTGATGACAAGTCTAAGACTTTCAGTATTTTGTGATTTGTTGATTGCTTTTATATTTTTATAAATGTATAAAATTTTAAAGACTCAGGAAAAACATGCTCTTCTGTACAGCTTTCACATTAGACCTTACTTTATTACATATTCCAAATAGTCATTGTCTCAGCATTGTTTTATTTCTATTATGTATAACATTACATTCAGTCTATCCATTATGTGTTCATTCATTACCCACTAAAATCAATAACTTCCCTGTTTTGGTTGTACAACTACTCTTTACTGATAAACTAGTGCAGATAATTTGGATAAAGTAATATAGTTCTACTGATTTTAAACTGTGTGTTTATGTTTAGGAGAAACAGAGATGTTAGTGACTGAATGAAAATGCTGCACCTCATTAAAATAATTGAGTCAATTTTTAAAAAGGAGCAAAAGGAAAACATACATGATAAAAGAAATAAATAATAAAAGAGCAAAAAGATTCCTTTTAGGAAATAACCTTCTCTCTCCAAACTGAAAAGCATTAAATATACAGTTAAATGAAACTCATTCATATGTAAATCAGTATGCAGTGTGCGTCACAGGAGCAGTACAGTTCTGTATTCCACTTAGTGGAAAGTCCAAGGTGCTTTCCATGTGTTCCTGGCTTGAATAGCTTGAACAGCAGGCAACTATTAGGTGCACAGAGAAGGAAGCAGGAACTTTTATGATCAACTGCTGAATTTTATGGTCAGTTGCTGAGTCATTTCTTATCTTTCTAAATATTTTTTGCCCATTTTCTGGTTGTTCTATGCAGTTATCACATGACCCCATCCCCCCAAACAAAAATATTTAAAATGAATTATTGTACTTATTAAATAAAGATACCTGTAAGTTTTCATATGTTCCAAAGTTAAAAATTGCAACACATTTTTAAGTTAAGGGCTTGAAAACAATTATAATTAGAATTATAGTATTAATTTCTCTTTGTAGACTAGATTATCATCTTGAATATCTCTTCTGTAAATGCAGCATTTATTGTTGTTATGATTTACCAAATCTAGGGAAAAAACTATCCCATTTATTTGAATAAAACATGACTTAAAAGTTTTCTACAATGGACATGATCTTGAGACTATGTCACCTGGGAATTCATACCATAAGTCATTATCATTTTTTGTGGCCTTAAATGGTAAATCTCGTCTAATCCCCCTGTATTACTGTAAGAGTCAAACCCCAAAAGAATACTAAGAAGAGAAAGAGCAAATTTCAGCATAATATGTGACAAGAATGAGAACCAAAAGCTTGATTAATCTATTCTGAGGAGAAAAAAAACCCACTTGGTAAGCAAAGCACAGGAAGGAAGATTATGTCATGTTTTGTGTGTTCACAATTTGTGAGAAAACTAGATATTTAGTGGAAATGTAGTTAAATTTCTCACAGCACCTCTTTTCAGTGTTAGAGTCTGACTTTATTGGGGCTTAATGATTGTATATTTTTAAGTTTTAGATGCATAGTGACTTATTTTGTTGTAATTCATTGGGAAATAATTGAAAAATGGAGGTGTTATTTTTACTCAAAGTTGTTAAATATATAATAGGCAAATTGCATTAGTTAATAATTTTTTATGAAAATGTATTTTATACTATGTCATTAATAAATCAATTGAGTCAAACTTGGAAATTTGTCATGTGGTTAAAGAAATATGATTGTGTCAAACATATTGAAACAATTTTTTTTCAATGTACTTTTACCATCACATTTTACTTCTCAGTACTTTTATATCTTAGGTAAACTCTGTATAAAAATCCCAGTTTGTATTGATATAAATAGTATCTAAAAGTCCCAGTTTGTACTGAAGAAATCAAACTTGGGGACAGTTGCATGTACTGACAATAATGAATAATTGTTTTTGGCTATGGGCAATCAAAATATCGTAACTCGTATAGAATAACTATATTTAAATCCTCAGATTGCAAACACTTTGCATTTTATGCTAATTTCCTTACATAATTTAAGGCAATAAAAACTTTGATATCTTTTTTTAATTAAAGAAAGATATTCTTCAATGTCAAAGCTTTCTTCTTGCCCTCTCCTTCCTTACCTTAATGAAATGACTGCTTTAAGAGGAAAAAAATTTAGCTATCAAACACAATGGTTTACAAAGTTGTTCATAATACAGTTGTTTTTAGCCTTCAGTGTTCCAGCACTAATCCCATCACCAATGTGAGCATCCCTCCACTATTAATCCCAGTTTCTTGACCATACCTCAAGCTGTCCCTCAATAAAATAATTCATTTTCTATTGCTGTTGCAATATATTCATAAGGGCAATCATCAAAAATATTTCAACAAGAGAAATTTTGTGAAAATTGCTGTATATCTCACATGGTGTTATTAAAGATATTAATAACCTATTATGATGATAGTTGATATCTCTATTATAGATTTCACTTATTGGGTTTAATGGGTTTCTATGCTATTTTCTCCCTTTTTTTTATCAAAATTGTTTTGCTCAAATAGAATTTTCATGTGATATGTATCCACATATGTTTTGAATCCTCCAGAAAATCTAGGATCTGTGGAACTGGGATGATTCTTATCTCATTTCCTCCCAAAGGAGCCTCAGAGTTCTTAGCCCAAATAGTGGTGTATCTCTGAGCTTTATTGGCTTGGTCTCTCTTCTGAGATTATTTGTTAAACTGTAAAGTCATTCACATGGTGTTTGCATGGTGAAGGCTGTGGAATATGTGACCACTGAGGCTTTTGGTGTACAGGGTGATTCAGGGGAGGCCGCTCATTGTACTCCAAGAAGGTCCAAGAGATTTCAGTCCATAGATCTTTCTATCTAAGAATTTTGTCAATTTAGACCTGCTTACTTGCTTCATGATCTGCTTTATGAGATTATTTATGAAGCAGTGAGTTTTTGCCCTTTATATGGTGGTGGCTGTGAGATGTAGGAGCAGCTAATGAGGCTTCTACTGGCCAGAGATTCAGCACACTCTCCTCCTATAGGGCCCCAGAGTTTTCAGACAGACCAGTGTACTCTTGTGTTTCCTTTGGTTGACTTAAATTCTCACCACCAGCAATAAACAATAGAAACTGAAAACAAGACAATACTATAACAATTGGTACCAAAAATAAGATTAGTCAAGAAGATGTGAAGCTGGGACATTTCCAGAGTTTATATAGCAGATGTTGTATATGTAAACATTTTAATGGGATTATTAAGTTACTGACCATACCCTGATCAGTGATTGTACCCTACCCTAGGGTGTGACCTGGCATTCTACTCCCACCCGAAGGTGGTACCTAATCCCATCATTGAGTGGTACCTGATTCAGGGGCATAAAAGCAGGGACTGTGGAAGGTGGGGGGCTTTTTTCCTGTGGCCTATTCTTAGGCCTTTTGGCTTTGGCCTTTTCACGGAATAAAGAGCTGTTTGTTTAGGAAGCCTGACTGCCTGTTGGTTTTCTTCCCACTGCATTCACCTCAGAATCGCCGCCTGAACAGGGTAATAGATGCGTGGTTCGAGCTGGAGGAGAAAGGCGTCATCCTCCATCCCTCCATCAGTCAACCTCATCAGGGGCTGATTTGCAACATTATGGCACCCGGACAGGCTGAACCTGGACCCTCAATAACTGTAAGTAAAATACATCATTGGAAATTTTCTCTGCTGACCATTAAATGGTTTCTGTGGTTAGTCATGTGGATTGTGCCACCTTTTTGCTTACGCATTGGTTCTCTATTATACAAGTCATTATTCCATCTTGTTTTAAACTAATTTGTTTTGATCTAAGGACAATCACTGCAGTTGGATGGTTGTGGTCTATATTTCAAATAAAAATTGCATTGTCTCCAGCCATCATAGTTTGTGGAATTTCTGTGTTAGCTCACGTTGTTACTGTGAGCATAGGTATTGGCTGGTATTTAGGAAATATAAAGTGTAGAAATGGTGAGGCTAAAACCATTATAAATAATAAGGAAATCTTTCTGACAAAAATTCAGACCAAGGTGCGGGCTGACCAATCCAGCCCCACCAACAACAATATAGGAATTTTTGCTGGAAGGAAAACAACTTGGAAAGTTAAGCCTGATTCTAGCGAATCACATGACAGTAGTGATTCAGACAATGATCAACCTCCAGTGCTAACTCCAGAAGTGAGACCAGATTCTATTCACAAAATTGAATCGCACTACAGTACAGATTCAGAAGATGAACCACACTCACAGCCTCAGCGCTCTATTCAGAGTAATTTGGCTAATCTGGCCTCATCCCCTTTACATGCAGTAAATGTTTCTAACTATGTACCCTATCAGATGGAAGAATTAGATCGGTTTAAAAAAGCATGTAAAGAGTATAGTCCAAAATTACCATACAGTGTGGAGTTACTAAAACTTTGGAGTCATAGCTCTTTTCGGACTTTGTATGATTTTAAAAGAATCGCTGAAAAATGCCTGTCATCTAAACAGCGAACTGAATGGGAAATGTACTATTCAGAAGGCTTAAAAGCTAAATTATATAGCCCGGATGATACAAAAAAACAAGTGGCAGGTGTTACTCTATCGTATGAATTATTGATGGCAGAAAATCAATTTGCAAATATTGAGACACAAGCAGCTTTACCTAAAGAAATCTTAAATTTAATTATGGGTATTGCATTGTCATCATGAGAAAAAATTGATTCTAACAGCATTGGTAGAGGAAACTTTTTAAAAATTACCCAAGGCCCTTATGAGCCATATGCAGAGTTTGTAGGTAAGATTAAAGATGCTCTGAAATTACAAATCGAAGATGAGGAGATGAGAAACTTCTTAGTAAAATCTTTGCCTATCATAATGTAAATTCGGCCTGTAGATTAATATTGAATACATTAAATGAAAAGGCAGATGTGAATGATTTCCTTTATGCCTGTCAGAATGTCTATGGGGAACCCCAACTCCCACCCCACTTAAACTCGGTACAAACCTTCCCAGTTACCAAGGGAATGATGCCTTACTCCCCTCGGGGACAGGGCACTTTCCATAAACCAGGTCTTTTCCCAAAATGCAAAATGGGTCACCACTGGGCAAAAGATTGCAGATCCAGAAACCTCATTGATAATAACCTAAGAAGAGGCTTCAACACAATCCCCAGGAAGCAAATCGTCTGCTACCATTGTGGAAAACAGGGGTATATCAAAAGGAATTGCCATCTTCTTATAAATTCAGCTCATCAAGGGCACACATACAAGATGCAGGGAAATGCCCACAGGGCCTCCCTCCAGGCCCTTCCAAATCAGGGACAAAGTTCAAAGACAATAATCCTTCCAAGCCCAGCCCAAGAAAATTCATCACTATAAGGGAATTAATTCACGCCACATCAGGGAGCACCAGATTAGACATATTATGCCCATAGGACATTACAATTTACCCAGGAGCATGCCCTTACATGTTAGAAACTGGCATTGTGAGCCCGCCAACCCCAGATACTATCGGTTTGATTCTTGGCAGAAGTTCCCTCAACATACACAGTATATCAGTAACCACTGGTGTCATTGACTCAGATTCTATGGGAGAAATCATTGTAGTTATTACCGTACCAGTTACATGGACCTTTAAAAAAGGAGAAGCGATTGACCAGATAGTAATAGTGCCTTATGTCAAATTTGGGACTTCAGATAAGATTAGAATTGGAGGTTTTGGAAGCACAGATCTGGGTGCTGCTCAAAACCCAATCATGGTTCTGGTTACTAAATTTATAAATGAACACCCAATGATCAAACTTCACTTGGAAGGGCAACCCTTTCATGGCATGATAGAAACAGGTGCTCAGGTTACCGTAATTTCTGATAAAGAATGGCCAGAAAATTGGTCTCTTCAGGAAATCCCGTATTCACTAGAAGGTGTAGGAGGCCTGAGTTCCTGTCTGTTGAGTACAAGGACTATAATATTTTATGGCCCAGAACATCAAAAAGCAATAATCAGACCTCACGTTGGCCCATTTTCACCATCCCTGTGGGGCCGTGACCTACACAAACAGTGGAAGGCAGAATTCCACATCCCATTAGCTCCAGAAAAGCCAAACCTTTCAATTTAAAAACTCAAAATTTTTAGTAGGGGCCACTGCCATAAATACCCCAGCACCAATAAAAATAAAATGGAAATCTGATGAACCAATTTGAACAGGTTAGTGGCCCCTTAAAACTGATAAATTAAAGGTGCTGACAGAATTAGTGGAGGAACAGCTAAGTTTAGGACATATTGAACCATCTTTTTCTCAATGGAATTCACCTATATTCACTATAAAAAAGAAATCTGGTAAATGGAGACTTTTGATCGAACTTGAAGCTGTAAATTTATCCATGATACCTATGGGCAAATTGCAGACTGGTTTACCATCACCTGTAGTTATTCCAAAGAAATAGCCACTAATTATAATTGATCTGAAAGACTGCTTCTACCATATTCCTAGCCACCCAGATGATAAAAAACGTTTTGCATTCTCCGTTCCTTCTCTCAGTAATGCCCATCCCTGCAGACGTTTTCAATGGACTGTTCTCCCCAAGGCATGCTGAATTCCCCAACAATGAGCCAGTTTTTTGTAGATAAGGTTTTGAGCCCTGCTCGTGAAAAATTTCCTTAAGCCATGATATTTCATTATACAGATGATATCTTGCTCACAATGAACAATGAAACAGATTTACAGGACTGATACTCTTATATGATTGACTGTTTACAAACATCAGGAATGAAAATAGCTTTAGAAAAAAATAATGCCACCGTATCAATATTTGGGTTTTATTTTGGACTGGGCGTCAATATGTCCACAAAAAGTTTTTATCAAGAAAGAAAACCTCAGAACACTTAATGATTTTCAGAGACTTTTAGGTGATGTAAATTGGCTCCGCCCTGCACTAGGAATCCCGAATGCAAAGTTGTCTAATCTATTTAAAATGTTGGAGGGTGACCCTGCTTTAGATAGCCCGAGAAACTTAACAACAGCTGCCAAAAATGAATTGGACATCTTCTTGAGCAGATTACAAAAATTGTTTCTCTTAAGATTCATCCCAGGAGAAAAGACATTTCTGTTAATCTTCCCTACTCTAGAAACCCCCACGGGGGCCTTGATGCAACAGGCAGGACCTTTGGAATGGGTATATTTACATAACAGACAGCCTCGCTCAGTTGTCCCCTATTCGGAACTGATTTCAGAGATTATTATCAAGGCAAGACTCAGATCTATATCTTTCCAAGTTTTTGACCAAGATATAATAGTTTTGCCAATACCAAAAAAAGGAAATTGAGTCAATATTGCCTCTTAATGAATCTCTACAAAGGGCCCTCTCAGATTTCACAGGTAAAATATCCTCCCATTATCCAGCAGGAAAAACTTGGACTTTTTAAAGAAAACTCAGTTTGTTATTTCTTCAATTGTTCGGGATTCTCCTATTCCCAATGCCAAGGGTTTTACGTTGATGGATCCCAAAATATAAAAGGAGGAATAAACGGAGACATCATTAATATAACCATAGATGCCAAATATAAATCTTCACAGAAAGTTGAATTAGCAACGTTAATTTACCTATTAGAAAATGTAGCTGAAGCCATGAATATGGTTTCTGATTCTTTGTATGTGGTAAATTTATGTCATGTAATAACCACTGCTTTCCTTAATGTTAATAACCCGATCATACAGAACTTACTTAAACGATTACAGCAGCGTCTTCAAAAATGAACTGAGCCCATCTTCATCACTCATATTAGAGCCCACTCAGGTCTTACAGGACCAATGGCTCAAAGAAATAAAACTGCTGACTTGCTAGCAATGCCTATATTTAAATCACCTGTAGAGGAACATTCAGCCCTACACACAAATGCTCACCATTTACATGTGAATTACCAAATTCCATGGAGGCAAGCTAGAGAAATTGTAGAAAACTGCAACATATGTGCACCATTAACAAAAATGTCTCACATAGCAGGAGCAAACCCAAGACACTTACAGTCTAATGAACTTTGGCAAATGGATATAACTCAAACAGATTTATTTCCAAGTAAACCTTATCTTCATGTTGTAGTGGACACTTATTCTCAGTTTATGTGGGCAATTCCTATGTCTTCTCAAAAATCTAAGGCTGTTTGTAGTTTTGTTTTACAAGGTTTTTCTGTTATGGGTATTCCATATTCTATAAAAACTGATAATGGGCCAGCCTATGTTAGCAAAACTTTTGAATTTTTTTGTAAAGAATGGCAGATAAGACATCTGAAAGGAATTCCTTACAATTGTAGGGGAAGGCCATTGTAGAACGGACTCACAGAACCTTAAAAACTCAATTACAAAAAAATAGAAAAAGAGGTTTACCACCAACGGATTTGCCATCTTTGACTCTTATCACACTATATTACTTAAACTTACCCCAAGGGTGAAGTTACACTGCAGCAGAAAGACATTTTAAAGAAGATATTCAGAGACAAGAAACAACCCATAAACCTATTTGGATCAACGAGGATAAAAAATGGATAGCTGGATATCTTCTCCTAAGAGAAAGGGGTTATGCCTATCTTTCTACAAATGACAACCCTCCCAAGAAATTTTGGGTTCCATTACACCTTGTTAGAAATCGGACTAGCACAAATGATCAGGTTCAGACTATAAACTCCCCTTCAGATCTAAAACAGAATACTCAAGACACTAACAACAGTAATATTGCTTAGGTCTCCGGGACTGTGAACAAAGATTTAGCTGTCACACACCATACATTGAGTGAGACTGATGGTAGTGATAAACCCTTACACTCCGAGATGCAAAAGGAAAGACTTAAAAGTCTTTTAAAAGACTTAAAGTCTTAACTGGACTCCAAAATATAGGAAACTCTTGCGACATGAACTCAATATTGCAATGCTTGTATAATATTTCAGACTTGACTCCGTATTTTCATCAAGATCATTATAAAAAGGATATTAACAAGAAAAATCTAATGGTGTATGAAGGTAAATTAGCCGAAGAATTTGGTCGGCTCATCAAAACCATGGAAAATGGATTTCATAGATATATTAACTCTGAAAGCTTCAAAGTAACAATTGGTTTACTTAATGACCAGTTTGCTGGACACAATCAGCAGGATCCACATGAATTACTGATGTTTCTAATAGAGGTACTACATCAGGACTTGCTTACTGTGAATCTAATGACAGATAAAACTACACATCTTATGGGAAATGAAAATTATGAACAATTTAGTTCAGAACACTAAAAGGCTCACAAACCTATTATTTATGATCTCTTTCAAGGACAATTCAAATCTATACTACAGTGTCTCACATGCCACCAAAAGTCTAAGGTTTATGAGACATTTATTCACTTGTCTCTGGTTGTTACATCTACAGATAAATGTACATTACAGGAATACCTCTCTGAATTTTTTTTAAATAAGAAGATTTAAGGGATGACAACAAAGTTCAGTGCAACAGCTTCAAAACTAGAAGGGATTTTTCAAAGAAAACGTACTTATGGAAACTGTCACCAGTACTTATAATACACTTGAAACGTTTTGCTTTTGATGGCAAGCAAATAAAAAAAATTGCACACTTATGTGGATTTTCCTAGAGAAGACATCAATTTAGTAGAATTCACTTCAGAGAATAAAAGCAAGATTAAGAAACACAACTTATCAGTGTCAAACCATTATGGTAAAGTTCACTGTGGACATTGTACTTCACACTGAAAAATTGCTGCAAAACAACACTGGATCAATTTCAATGACAAGAAGATCAAAAAAGTCCCCAATACATTGATAAAATCCACAGCAGCATACATCCCATTTTATACTTCTTAAAGATCTACAATGAACACTAGATAATCATTTCACTCCCTTATCGGTTGCTATTAATGCTCTATGATTCTTTCTACAGGCATGATCAATGAACCGGATTGAAAATCATGAACCCCCAATGTGTTTCCTTGTATGGTGGATTTATGTCTTAATTTCATTACTGCTCTAGGTCTCAGTTAATCATGAAATCTTAGAATTTAATTTAGTCAAGGTTTACCTGAAAGAAAATATTTTCATCATATTAATGTTGCTTTTCTTTCTAGGTATACTCATTTAATGACTTTAACTCTTTTTATTTTAACATAATTGCTTTATTTCCCTCAATTTAGGTGTTGAGACGCTGACATAATACTTTTTAGGTTTACTTTCTTTACAGTGCTTCTCGCCTGCTATTGACTATCATAGAGTTACTGTTATACAATAACTTTGTATATATACTGTTATACACTTATAGTAGAGTTTTATATGTTTGTATTGTGCATGAAATTCTCTTTCAGATCTACTCTGCTCTGCCATAAAAATTTTTTTTTGAATTTGAAATGATTCAGCTAAACAGTTGCCGGCTGTTACATTTTAAAGCGTTTTTAGTTGATTCAGCTGAATTTTTTTCTTATGATCTATTTTGGATCCTTTTCAACAAATATTTTTTGGCATGAGTGAGTGTTATGGCCATATTTTTTGTGAAGTCTGTATGTGTATGTCTTGTTCTGTCTGTCTCTTTTGCATATTTTGTATATATTTCCCTTTTTCCTAACTTTATCTTCCTCAATTTAGTCTTCCTTATCCTTCCTTCTCTCTTCCTAGTCCTTAATATTTAATTTTCAGGATTCCCTTCACATGTGCAAATCCTCTCCTTCACCCACAACTACAAGCCTCCTGTTCTCAGCCTGAGGAAGAAATGCATGACTGTTGGAGTTTTGTACCACGTTTGCTGCAAACTTGTTGGAAATGAAGCCACCTGGAATTTGTGTCACAATGTAACCCCAGAGAAAAGATCCATGGATAAGACCCACAGTCTCTGGATCCCAGTTAAACTGTGCTATCCGAATTTCTGGTTTTCCATCCACATACACAGTGCTATTGAACACTATTTCTACAATGGCTACCCCAAGATTGTACCAATCCCAAAGAAAATGCAGAAGCCCAACCAATGGGGATTCCCAAACACATGGATGACTGTACTGGCCTTCCTTCTTTATTCAGATGTTATCTTCTGTACCAGGCTTCAACCCACTTTTTCAAACCCATCAAGTGTTTTTTCCAGTCTTTTTGGAGTTCCAGACCCCTCATCTTTACAGATTGGCATTGGACTCTGTAGAAATTTCACCTTTTGTATTTTTCTTATAATTGTAATCCTTTGAATTTATATTTGGTACTACACTTCTTTTGACTATTGTAATTAATGTTTTTCTATTTTAATTTTTAATCTTAGGAATTGATGTTGTATTACATTAGGGTTTTGCTCTCTTGACTTTAGGTTAGTGGGTTAGACATTGTTGTCTATAATTTCCTAAATGATGTTTTTGTCTGTTCTCAGGTTTTTTTGCATTGGCGCATCATAGGCGAAATACTATCCATTTTGGATGGGCCCTCAAGTTGTTTATTTACACAGGGAGGTTCTTTGCCTTAAACATTTTGTTTTGGTTTGCGACTTAAGCTCCCATCTATAAATAATCGGCTGTAATTGGTACATCAATTTCAGACCACATATGGACTTTTGCCTGGACTAAGAACTTGAATTAAGTTCAGTTGCCTATCAATCATCATTGCAGTGGCCCCCCCACTGTACAGGGGGTATATGCTTCTTCCTCCAAAATAAGGGCCTAATTCAATACCTTGAATTAGGTTTTCTGGTCTACCTGGACTTGAATGGAAAATGGGTCCAGAGAGATAGCATGGAGATAAGGCATTTGCCTTTCATGCAGAAGGTCATTGGTTCGAATCCCGGTATCTGCCAGGAGCAATTTCTGTGCATAGAGCTAGGAGTAACTCCTGAGCACTGCTGGGTGTGACCCAAAAACCAAATACCAAAAACCAACATCAACAACAACAAATAAAGAAAAGGTGCTTCTTCTTGCCTGCTACACAACCTTTCTGGCGTCTCTTCGAAGGATCTATGCCTATGGATTACAATTGGGCTTTCTGATTTCCCTGGGAGCTCCTCATCGCCTACTAGATCCTTGATCATTGAATTTCAGATTCTCCATCGGCTTCTCCAAGGAAAAACTTACTTGAAATTCTTCATCTTGTATGGCATAGGTCTATCATCTCAGGAGCTTAGTTGATTTCTTGACACATGTTTCTGGCTTTAGACACCCTGTGTTTAGCTTAGAAGTTTTTCTTTACATTTTCCTCTGATGCGCTTATGCAAACAGCCACTCTTTTATTATTGACTAGTTTTTTCTTTAATAATTATAGACAATATTGTTTGTTTACTAAAAACAAATGGGAAAATTGTGTATGTAAACATTTTAATGGTATTACTAAGTTATTGACCCTACCCTGATCAGTGATTATGCCCTACCCTAGGGTGTGACCTGGCATTCTGCTCCCACCCTAGGGTGGTACCTGATTCTGCTCCCACCATTGGGTGGTTCCTGATCCCACCATTGGGTGGTTCCTGATCCCACCATTGGGTGGTACCTGATTGGGGGATAAAAGCAAGGATTTGTGAAAGGCGGGGGGCGGGGGGCTTTTTTTCCTGTGGCCTATTCTTTTTTTTTTCTATCACACACACCTTTTTTTTACCTTATTTTTATTAAAACATCTTGATTACAAATATGATTATGATTAGGTTTCAGTCATGTAAAGAACACTCCCCTTCACCAGTGCAACATTCCTACCACCAATGTCCCAAATCTCCCTCCATCCCAACCCCACCCCCACCTGTACTCTAGACAGGTTTTCCAGTTCCCTCATTCGTTCACATGGTTATGGTAGTTCTCAGTATAGTTATTTCTATAACTGCACTCATCACTCTTTGTGGTGAGCTTCGTGAAATGAGTTGGAATTTTCAGCCATCCTCTTATTGTCTCAGGATTGTTGCAAAAATGACGTTTATTTTTCTTAAAACCCATAGATGAGTGAGACTATTCTGCATCTATCTCTCTCCCTCTGACTTATTTTACTCAGCATGATAGATTCCATGTACATCCATGTATAGGAAAATTCCATGACTTCATCTCTCCTGATGGCTGCATAATATTCCATTGTGTATATGTACCACAGTTTCTTTAGCCATTCATCTGTTGAAGGGCATCTTGGCTGTTTCCAGAGCCTGGCTATTGTGAATAGTGCTGCAATAAATATAGGTGTGAGGAAGGGATTTTTGTATTTTATTCTTGTGTTCCTAGGGTGTATCCCTATAAGTGGAATACCTGGTCGAATGGGAGCTCAATTTTCAGTTTTTGGAGGTATCTCCATATTGCTTTCCATAGAGGTTGGACTAGACAGCATTCCCACCATATCCCCGCAAGCACTGATTGTGCCATTCTTTGTGATCCTTGCCAATCTCTGTGGTGTGAGATGGTATCTCATCGTTGTTTTGATTTCCATCTCCCTGATGATTAGTGAGGAGGAGCATTTTTTCATGTGCCTTTTGGCCATTTGTATTTCTTCTTTGTCAAAGTGTTTGTTCATTTCTTCTCCCCATTTTTTGATGAGATTAGATTTTTTTTTCTTGTAAAGTTCTGTCAGTGCCCTGTATATTTTGGAGATTAGCCCCTTATCTGATGGCTATTGGATGAATAGTTTCTCCCACTCAGTGGGTAGCTCTTGTATCCTGGGCACTATTTCTTTTGAGGTGTATAAGCTTCTCAGCTTAATGTATTCCCATCTGTTTATCTCTGCTTCCACTTGTTCGAAAAGTGCAGTTTCCTCTTTGAATATGCCTTTACTCTCAATGTCATGGAGTGTTTTACCTACGTGTTGTTCTATATACCTTATGGTATCAGATATGATCAAGGTCTTTAATCCATTTGGATTTTACCTTTGTACATGATGTTAACTGGGGGTCTATGTTCGCTTTTTTGCAAGTGGCTAACCATTTCTGCCAGCACCACTTGTTGAAGAGGTTTTCCCTGCTCCACTTAGGATTTCTTGCTCCTTTGTCAAAAATTAGATGCTTGTATGTCTGGGGAACGTTCTCCAAGAACTCAAGCCTATTCCACTGATCTGAAGGTCTGTCTTTATTCCAATACCATGTTGTTTTGATAACTATTGCTTTGTAGTACAGTTTAAAGTTGGGGAAAGTTATGCCTCCCATACTCCTTTTCCCTAGGAGTGCTTTAGCTATTCGAGGGTGTTTATTGTTCCAGATAAACTTCATAAGTGTTTGATCCACTTTTTGAAGAATGTCATGGGTGTCTTTAGAGGGATTGCATTAAATCTATATAATGCTTTGGGGAGTATTGCCATTTTAATGAAAATCCTGCCAATCCATGAGCAGTATATGTGCTTCTGTTTTCATGTGTCCTCTCTTATTTCTTGGAGCAGGGCTTTATAGTTTTCTTTGTATAAGTCCTTCATGTCTTTGGTCAAGTTGACTCCAAGATATTTGAGTTTGTGTGGCACAAATGTGAATGGGATTGCCTTCTTAATGTCCATCTCTTCACTATCATTATTGGTGTATCAAAAGTTCATTGATTTCTGTGTGTTAATTTTGTAGCCTGCCACCTTACTATATGCACCTATTGTTTCTAGAAGCTTTTTGTAGAGTCTTTAGGGTTTTCTAAGTAGAGTATCATGTCATCTGCAAATAGTGAGAGCTTGACTTCTTCCTTTCCTATCTGGATTCCCTTGATATCTTTTTCTTGCCTGATCGCTATATCAAGTACTTCCAGTACTGTGTTGAAGAGGAGTTCTGAGAGTGGATAGACTTGTCTTGTACCAGAATTTAGAGGAAAGGCTTTATGTTTTTCTCCATTGATGATATTATTTGTCATCGGCTTGTGGTAGATGGCTTCAACTATATTGAGAAAGGTTCCTTCCATTCCCATCTTGCTGAGAGTTTTGATCAAGAATGGGTGTTGGACCTTATCAAATGCTTTCTCTGCATCTATTGATATGATCATGTGATTTTTACTTTTCTTGTTGTTGATGTTTTGTATTATGTTGATAGATTTACGGATGTTAAACCATCCTTGCATTCCTGGGATGCAACCTACTTGGTCATAGTGTATGATCTTCTTGACGCATTGGATCCTATTTGCCAGGATTTTGTTGAAGATCTTTGCATCTGTATTTATCAGGGATATTGGTCTGTAATTTTTTGGCAACATCTTGTCTGGTTTTGGTATCAAGGTAATGTTGGCTTCATAAAAGCTGTTTCGGAGTGTTCCAATTTTTTTTATTTATGGAAGAGCCTGGATAAGATTGGTAGTAATTCCTCTTGAAAGGTTTGAAAGAATTCACTAGTAAATCCATCTGGGCCTGGGCTTTTCTTTTTAGGCAGATGTTTGATGACAGTATCAATTTCCTCCATAGTGATGGGGGTGTTTAGATATGCTACATCCTCCTTACTTAACCATGGAAGGTTATAAGTGTCCAGGAATTTATCCATTTCTTCTAGGTTCTCATGTTTAGTAGCATAAAGTTTTTCAAAGTAGTCTCTGATTACCCTTTGGATCTCTAAAATATCTGTCGTGATCTCCCCCTTTTTATTCTTAATATGGGTTATCAGGTTTCTCTCTCTTTCTCTCTCTCTCTTTGAATTTTGCCAATGGTCTCTCAATCTTGTTTATTTTTTTCAAAGAAACAACTTCTGCTTTCATTGATCTTTCAGATTGTTTTGGGGGTTTCCACTTCATTAATTTCTGCTTTCAGTTTTGTTATTTTCTTATGTCTCCCTATTTTGGGTTCCTTTTGTTGGTCATTTTCTAAATTTTTGAGCCGCATTATTAAGTTATTTGGTATGCCTGTTCTTCTTGATGTGTGCTTGCAAAGCTATAAATTTTCCTCTCAGGACTGCTTTTGCTGTGTACCATAGATTCTGGCAGTTTGTGTCTTCATTACCATTTGTTTCCAGGAAAGTTTTGATTTCATTTTTTATTTCATCTGGACCCACTGGTTGTTTAGTAGCAGGCTGTTTAATTTCCAATTGTTAAAGTCTTTCGTCGGTGTGGCTTTGTAGTTCACATCTAATTTCAGAGCCTTGTGGTCAGCAAAGGTAGCCTGCAAGACTTCTAGCCTCTTGATTTTATGAAGGTATGTTTTATGTGTCAGCATGTGTTCTATCCTGAAGAATGACCCATGTACATTGGAGAAGAATGTGTATCCAGTTTTTTGGGGGTGGAATGTCTTATATATGTCTACTAGTCCTTTTTCTTCCATTTCTCTTTTCAGAGCTAGTATGTTTTTGTTAAGTTTCAATCTAGTTGACCTATCAAGTGTTGACAGGGCCATATTGAGGTCTCCCACAATTATTGTGTTATTATTGATGTCTTCTTTGATATTTGTCAATAATTGTATTACATAATTTGCTGGTCTCTCATTGAGTGCATATATGCTTAAAAGTCTGATTTCTTCCTGTTGCACATATCCCTTGATTAGTACAAAGTGTCCATCTTTGTCCCTTACCACTTTTCTGAGTATAAAGTTGGTGTCATCAGATATTAATAGGCCACCACAGCTTTTTTAAGGGTGCTGCTTGCTTGGATGATTTTTCTCCAGCCTTTGATTTTGAGTCTATGCTTGTTCTGATTATTCAGGTGTGTTTCTTGTAGGCAGCAGAAGGTTGGAGTCATCTTTTTGATCCATTTTTCCACTCTGTGTCTTTTAATTGGTGAATTTAGTCCATTGACATTGAGGGAGATGATTGTCATAGGATTTAATATCATCTTTGTAGATAAGTTTGCTGTGTTTGTTGGTCACTCTTGTCTCAAAGTAGACCTTTCAGTTTTTCCTTTAAGGCTGGTTTTTCATTTGTGAAGTTTCTGAGCTGTTGTTTATCCATGAAGCTATGTATACTTCCTTCAAGCCTGAACGTGAGTCAGGCTGGGTGCAGTATTCTCGGTGAGGCATTCATTTCATTCAGTCTTGTCACAATATCCCACTGCTGTCTTCTGGCTTTGAGAGTTTCTTGTGACATGTCTGCTGTAAGTCTTAAGGATACTCTTTTGAAAGTAATTTCCCTTTTTGATCTTGCTGCTTTCAGTATTCTATCTCTATCTGTGAGACTTGTCATTGTAACGAGGATGTGTCTTAGGGTGTTTTTCTTTGGGTCTCTTTTAGCTGGTAATCTTTGGGCATGAAGGATTTGATTTCATGTAGTCTTTAACTCTTGGAGTATATCTTTGATGATATCTTTGACAATTGATTCTTCCTGGAGATCTCTTACCTGGGTCTCTGGGACTCCAATGATTATTATGTTGTTTCTGTTAAGTTTATCAGAGACTTCTATTTTCATCTGTTCGCATTCCTTGAGTACTTTTTCCATTTCCTGTTCATTTGTCTTAAGGTTCTTTTCCAATTTCTTCTGCTGCGTTGAGTTTTTCTGCATCTCATCTTCCAGCACGCTGATTCTGTCCTCAGCTGCTGTTACCCTAATGGCGAGGCCATCCATTGAGGTTTTCAGTTGAGCTACCGTGTTTTTCAGATCTGTTATTTCAGTTTGGAGTTTTCTGATTTCTGTCTTTGTGTTCTGTTCAGATCGATCTATGCTTTCTTTGAGTTCTACAAACATCTTCCATATTGCTATTTTATTTTATTTTATTTATTCGAGAGGTTAATCAGGTGGTTGGAATTTATTAGGTCATCCGAGCTTTCATCTTCATTCTCTGTGCATAGTGTTTGCCTGCGAGGTTTCCCCATTGTTACGCTTGTAAGAGTTACTGTTATACAATAACTTTGTATATATACTGTTATACACTTATAGTAGAGTTTTCCATGTTCATATTATGCATGAAATTCTCTTTTAGATCTGCTCTGCCATTAAAAAAATTTTTTTTGAATTTGAAATGATTCATTTAAACATTTTCTGTCTATTACATTTTAAAGCGCTTTTAGTTGATTCAGTTGAATTCTTTTTCCTTTTGTTCCTTTGAGGCGAGATTATGTTGCAAGTCAGCCCCTGAAGAGGTTGACTGATGGAGGGATGGAGGATGAGGCCTTTCTCCTCCAGCTCTGACCACACGTCTGTTACCTTGTTCAGTCAGCGGTTCTAAGGTGAATGCGGCAGGAAGAAAGCCAACAGGCAGTCAGGCTTCCGAAGAAAACAGCTCTTTATTCTGTGAAGAAGCCGAAGCCAAACGGCCTAAGAATAGGTCCAGGACAAAAAACCTCTCGCCTTCCACAGACCCTTGTTTTTATGCCCTAGAATCAGGTACCACCCAATGGTGGGAGCAGAATCAGGTACCACCCTAGGGTGGGAGCAGAATGCAAGGTCACAACCTAGGGTAGGACACAATCACCGATCAGGGTAGGGTCAGTAACGTAATAATCCCATTAAAATGTTTACATATACAACAGTTTTATGCCAGAAAACTTCAGGGTGAGGCCTCCTAGTAATTAGGCCAAGGCTTTTTTCTTTTCTTTTTCTTTTTTGTTTTCCCCATATTTTGCTGGGCCTATGCAAACACCAGTGATTGCCACTCTCACATGTTACTATTGTATTTTTTTAAATCTTATCTTTTAAGGATAAGATTTAAGGGAAAAAACAGCTTAATAAACCTAAAAAAGTAACTGTAGTAAAATGCCTGTCTCAAATACAGGCAGGGGATAGGAAGGACCAGGGGGACATTGGTAGTGGGAATGCTGCACTGGTGAAGGGGGGGGGGGTGTTCTGTTTATGATTGAAACCCACTACAATCATGTATGTGATCATGGTTCTTAAATAATTTATATTAAAAAATTAAAAAAAACATTGAGCTATTGGCAAAGAAACAGATAAATAAAATAGAGTAGTACTTACTCTAATTTTAGACAAAGAAATAAGTAGAGAGAAATATTTGTGCTCCAGCAACAATTATGCAAGAACTGCATATCTAAATGTATAATTACACATTTTCACAAAAGTTAGATAAAATATATTATACACCTAGTTTTAAAACATATAATGTAAAATTTATAGAAAATAGTGCAGGCATAAGTCTAAATACTATTGCGTTTGGGCATAGTTTTCATATACACTAAAAGGATAAGTCATGAAAGAAATGAAATACATTTAAATTTATTGATTCTTAGAACTTCTGTTTGAAAGACACTGTAAGAAGAAGAGAGTAAGAAGAAATATTATAAACAGGAAAAATATTTGTAAAATATCTGAAAAAACACTTGTATCTAATATCTATGTAGAAATCAATTTAGTATTCAAAATTAAGAACACAAACAGCTTGACTAAAATAATCAAATATCTGAATAGACATATCTTTTTGGGTGGTAGATAACTAGCAAATTAATGTCCTAAAATGTCAGCTATATATATTTTTAATTCAATTTGAAATTTTCACTTACAAGCTAGTAGTTCATGTATATGTGATTAGTATGACTAGGGAAAAATATCTGTTTTGTTTTTTACAAAACCACACATAGTTTTATCATTTAATTTTACCTAGCAATCACACTTTTAGGTATTTCCCAAAAGAATTTTAAAATGTGCATCCACCATAATACTCATCTTTATATAAATATTTGTCGCAGTCTTACTCAAGATAAACAAAATTGGAAGCAATTAAAATTCTTTTTTATGGGCTAATGAAAGAAAAACCTTTGGTACATAATTAACCTATTAAAATGATCTATCAATGCATAAAAGTAATGATGAATCTTCAATAATTGTTGCTTAAGTAAAGGAAGCTTGACTGAAAAGATTCTGTATTGTATGATTCCATTCTATGATATTCTGGAAAATGCAATTATATAGCAAGAGTTAAGAGATAACTAGTTTCTAAGATGTGTCTATGGTGTGTTTGTGTGTGTGTTTGTGAATGTATGTGTGCGCTGTGTGTGTGAACGTGTGTGTGCGTGCTCGCACACTCCAATGCAAGTAGTGTAGGCACTTATAAGTTAAACAGATGGACTGCACTTGTGACTTTTATAGAGTTATCTTAATCCTTTTAGGCTACTGTACTGAAATACCACAAATGAGATGGAGAGGGGGGAATCTATTTTATCACAACTCTGGAGTCTGACTACCAGCAGAGCCTTGAGGATAGGAAGGTCATTTGAGGACAAGCAAACATCTGCCAATACAGAAAGAGCATGCTCACCAGAAACTAAACTTTGCTAAAACCTTGATCTTGCACAATCTCCATATCTGTGAGAAAACGTGGTTTTGTTTATTCCACCCTTATGTGGTATTGGTTATGGCATACTGACTAATACAGACAAGAAAAGGGGTGTGTCTGCGACACATATCTAAGAATAAAAAGCAGATGAAGAACTGGCCGAGAACTGAATTGGCAGGAAAAGGCTATTGAGTTTTGAGGGGACTAGAATATCTGCCAATATAGATATGAATGTTAAAGGTGAATATTATGAAACCAAAAGGTAAAAAGAGGAGAGCTAGAAGGAACACATCATCTTATTAGTGATCCATAATTATCTTAAACAGAACATTGTTAGAAAAAACCATTAAAGATGCTTCTTGTGAGTTATTACATGGATAAAAGGATAATAGAGAAGCTCTTGTTTTAAGATGGCAAAGAACTTGACTTTACTGTGTCCTGCTATCTTCTGGAAGGTTAAATTTGTGGGCAAAAAAAAAAAAAAAGATGGAATATGTAGCAGAGGAGATTTATAAGCAAAGTATTAAAGATATGACAAGTTCTTTTTACTGATTTACAGTAAATAAAAGAAGATACATAAAAATGGATTTTTAGGCAAAAAAGAATACAGAATATGAATGTTTGACAGATCAGTCTATTCATATTGCAAAATAATAGTGAGGAAACATGTTGTGAAGAAACCAATAATAAAGTGGCTTAAATAAGAGGCCATAGAGGTAGCTCAATCGGTTGAGCATATGCTCTATTTATGGGAGACCCCAGTTTAATCTCCAGCACTGCATGTTTCTCTGAGAACTGCTGGAGCAAACTCTGCAGACAAAGACAGAGTAGCTCCTAAAACTACTGGGTGTGGCCCATAAACAAACAAAAAAGATAAAAAAGGAATTAAAATAAAAGAAAGAAAAGAAAGCAAGTGTGGCTCAATTTGCTAAAGATTTAGTTCAGATTTGAACCATTGTTATAACAGCCACCGCAGCAGATGTCAGGAATTATAGTAACAGAGTGCATTGGCAAACATTCCTAGCTTGAATGTAAAGGAGTAAATATAAGAAGAAATAATATTAGGCTTTTGCCTGTATTAAAGTTCATAGAAAAGAAAATAGAGCAATTTGTTTACATATGTTTTTTATATATCAAAATAGAGAAGAATAACCTTGAAGGTAATCTACATATTAATAGGGTGGCCTTCCAGATTTTGAACAGTGGTGCTTTTGGGCTTTTTTTCAGGTGACTTTGATGCTCTGGACATGGGGCTATCTAGTATGATCTCTACCTAAGTGGATTCAGAAGGTAGAGTATTGAACAAAATATTTACCTTAAATCTTGAAATCTTCTGGACTTTGCTTGCTATGTTTTGTACTTTCTTAGAACATGCCTCTACATACTTCACTCTGCTTTCTCCCATTTGTAATGGGACAGGCTACCTGATTTATGCTTGTCCCGTTATTATATTTAGGAAATCCATTCTTTTTCATGATTCACTAGTTTAAAGCTGTCTTAAAATTTATCATTTAATTAAGATTAATCATAATTTCAAAATAAATCATATCATAATATGATATTTAAATGAGAATCTGGACTTAATTTGGAAGGGGGTTGGGCCACACCTGGTGACGCTCAGGGATTACTCTTGGCTATGTGCTCAGAAATTTCTTTTGACTTGGGGAACTAAATGGAAAGCCAGGGATCAAACTGAGGTCTGTCCTGGATCAGCCGTTTGAAAGGCAAACTCCCTACTGCTGTGCTATTGCTCCGGCCCCTGGATTTAATATTTCAAAGTTCATGTTAAAATAGTTTAGTATTAGAGACAATCAGGATGAAATAAATATATTTTGCATATGAGAAAGACATAAATTTTTAATTTTGATGAAACTTAGAGTAGAAACATGAAACTATATTTTCTTGACCACCATTTTGTAACTTAATCTAATTTCAATCCAGCATTGCTGTAATTATATTAGTGATTTGATGCAAAAGTAATAAGAGTGAGATGTTGACTAGATAAAATTATAACTTTTGTGTGCTTAAGCTTACTATTCCTTAAATTTTTGTTATGGTATTATGAGCAGACTGAGACAAGAATAGTAAAATTAGTCTTTATGATATTTTAATTGTGCATACATTATACTATGCATTTATTAAGAACCACAGAATTTTACAGCACAGAGAATGACTCATTGTATGCAAATTACTATAAACCCACCGAGAAAGTTGGGGGATTCCCAGGATGGAAAAGCAAAATGTGTCAATTAAATTGCATTGCTACGTATGCAATAACTTACTTAAAAAAATGGAAGTAGGGCCGGAGAGATAGCATGGATGTAGGGCATTTGCCTTGCAAGCAGAAGTATAGTGTTTCGAATCCTGGCATCCCAAATGGTCCCCTGAGCCTGTCAGGAGCGATTTCTGAGTATAGAGCTAGGAGTAACCCCTGAGCGCTGCCGGGTGTGACTCAAAAACCAAAAACCAAAAAAGAAAAGAAAAAGAAAATGGAAGGAAAAGAAACTTACCTAAGAGACTTTGGGAATGATTTAATCTATAAAACTAAAGATAAAATACCATGAATAAATGTGTGCTCTAGGTGAAAATATTATATAAGCTAAGCACTCTGAAGCTTCTGTTTGTATAAATGAGAACTGGACTATTAATAAATGAGTAGCTAATGACAGAAATCTTGTTTCTCACAATTGGAATAGGATTTTACTGATAAGCAAAGGAAGAGGCTAGAATGATTCATGTAGAATTAGAGTAGAATTGAAGATGTCTGTTTACTATCAATACTAACTTAAAATATATATTGGGATTGTACAGAAGAATCACTATAAAATGTTTTGTATACACAGGTTAGTATACACACATAACTTCTTTGTCAGCTTAGGGAACCTAGTAGCAATGAATACACCAAGCATCAAGTTCTTAGATCTTAATACCATTTTCTAATATAAGAAACACAGAGAGTTAGCACAGTTGTAAGGCATTTGTCTTGCATGCGGACGACCCCTGTAGATGCCCGGTTCTATTCCTAGCATCCCATATAGACCCCCAGCCTGCCAGGGGCGATTTCTGATTGCAGAAGCCACGAGTGACCCCTGAGCACCCCTGGGTGTTGCCCTAAAACCAACCAATCCATAAATAAATAAACTTATTTTTTAAAGAAACACAGGGAGAAATATTAGAGAATGTCTAATTCTAGTACTGAAAGATGAAATGTACAAGAGAAACCTTGTCACGGCCTATTTTTTCAGACACTTCAGGGAGTTCTCTAGGTTCTTAGGAAAGTGAGTGCAAGGTTTCACAAAGGAAGTAGATAAACTCAGTTGTTGTGGTGGATCATAATTGTGTATCTGTATGTTAAATGCTACAGAGGTGTATTTATACATAAATTTTACTTGTGAGATATTTCCAACATCTGCTTTCCTGCAAGGGTAAAAAAAATTACACTTTCTTGTTAGCAAAAAGACTTATCAGTACATTCTGTTTGATCTATAAGTTTCTTCACAACAGATAATTCACAGGCCTTTAGCGTGGGTTACAAATATTCTGGATGATAAACTCCAATTAAAAGACAGAGGGGAGCTAAAGAAAACATGTGACCAAATCCTGCATGCCCGAAGAGTACCAGCTAAAAAAGACCCCAGTAGAAACACCCCAAGACACATCCTAGTCACCATGATGAAACCCACCGATAGAGATAGAATACTGCAAGCAGCAAGATCGAAAAGGGAAATTACATTCCAGGGAGCATCCTTGAGATTTACAGCAGACCTGTCACCAGAAACACTCAAGGCCAGAAGGCAGTGGTGGGACATAGTGGCAAAACTCAATGAAATAAATGCTTCGCCAAGAATACTGCACCCAGCAAAACTCAGTTTCAGGTTTGAAGGATGTATACACAGCTTCACAGATAAACAACAGCTCAAAAACTTTGCAGACTCAAAACCAGCCTTAAAAGAAAAACTGAAAGATCTACTCTAAAAACAAGTCAGAACAAAAAACACACCAAACTTCTACACAAAGATGGCAATAAATCCCATGACAATTATTTCTCTCAATGTCAATGGACTAAATGCACCAGTTAAGAGGCACAGAGTGGCGAAATGGATCAAAAAACTGAAGCCAACCTTCTGCTGTCTACAAGAAACACACCTGAATAGTCAGAATAAACATAGACTCAAAATCAAAGGCTGGAGGAAAATCATTCAAGCAAACAACACCCTTAAAAAAGCGGGGGTGGCCATACTAATATCAGATGACACAAACTTTATACTCAGAAAAGTTGTAAGGGACAAAGATGGATATTATGTACTAATCAAGGATTTGTACAGCAAGAAGAAATCACTCTCCTAGACTTATACGCACCGAATGAGGGTCCAGCAAAGTATTTAATACAATTGTTGACAAATCTGAAGAAGGATATCAATAATAACACAATAATTGTGGGAGACCTCAACACAGGCTTGTCAACACTTGATAGGTCAACCAAATGGAAACCCAACAAAAATATACTAGACCTGAAAAGAGAAATGGATGAAAGAGGCCTAGTAGATATATATAGGGCACTCTATCCTCAGAAACCTGGATACACATTCTTTTCCAATGTACATGGATCATTCTCCAGGATAGATCATGTGCTGGCACATAAAACATATCTCCATAAAATAAAAAAGATAGACATTTTGCAGGCTGCCTTTGCTGACCACAAGGCTCTGAAGTTAGATGTGAACTGCAAAGGGACACAGAAGAAAAAATTTAACACATGGAAGTTAAACAGCCTCATACTCAATAACCAGTGGGTCCGAGATGAAATCAAGGAGGAAATCAAAAGGTTCCTGGAAACAAATGACAATAAAGACACAAACTATCAGAACTTATGGGACACAGCAAAAGCAGTACTGAGAGGAAAATTTATAGCTTTGCAAGCACACATCAGGAAGGAAGAAGGAGCTTACCTGAGTAGCTTAATGACACAGCTAATAGAACTAGAAAGTGCTCAACAAAAGGACCCAAAAATAGGGAGACAGAAGGAAATAACAAAGCTGAGAGCAGAAATCAACGAAGTGGAAACCCAAAAAACAATCCGAAAGATCAACGAAAGCAGAATTTGGTTCTTTGAAAAAATAAACAAGATTGATAGACCATTGGCAAAACTCACAAAGCAAATGAAAGAGAGAAACTTGATAACGCGTATTAGAAATGAAAAGGGAGAGATCACTACAGATACTGCAGAGATTCAAAGGGTATTCAGAGAATACTTTGAGAAACTCTATGCCACTAAATATGAGAACCTGGAAGAAATGGATAAATTTCTGAACTCATATAACCTTCCACGGTTGAATAAAGAAGAGGTAGCATATCTAAACACCCCCATCACTATTGAGGAAATTAAAACTGTAATCAAAAATTTACCCAAAAACAAAAGCCCAGGCCCTGATGGATTCACGAATGAATTCTTTCAAACCTTTCAAGAGGAACTACTACCAATTCTGGCCAGGCTCTTTTATGAAATCGAAAAAACAGGAATACTTCCAAATAGCTTTTATGAAGCCAACATCACCTTAATACCAAAACCTGATAGAGATGCTGCCAAAAAAGAAAATTACAGACCAATATCCCTGATGAACACAGATGCAAAGATCCTCAACAAAATCCTGGCGAACAGGATCCAGTGCCTCATCAAGAAGATCATTCACTTTGATCAAGTAGGTTTCATCCCAGGAATGCAAGGCTGGTTTAACATCCATAAATCTATCAATATAATACACAACATAAACAATAAAAAAATAAAAATCACATGGTCATATCAATAGATGCAGAAAAAGCATTTGATAAGGTTCAACACCCATTCTTGATGAAAACTCTCAGCAAGATAGAAATAAAAGGAACCTTTCTCAATATAGTCAAAGCCATCTACCAGAAGCCAGTGGCAAATATTATCCTCAATGGAGAAAAACTAAAATCCTTTCCTCTAAATTCTGGTACAAGACAAGGCTGTCCTCTCTCACCACTCCTATTCAACATAGCACTGGAAGTACTTGCTATAGTGATTAGGCAAGAAAAAGATATCAAGGGAATCCAGATAGGAAAGGAAGAAGTCAAGCTCTCACTGTTTGCAGATGACATGATACTCTACTTAGAAAACCCTAAAGACTCTACCAAAAAGCTTCTAGAAATAATAGATTCATATAGCTAAGTGGCAGGCTACAAAATTAACACACAAAAATCAATGGCCTTTTTATACACTAATAATGATAGGGAAGAAATGGACATTAAGAGAACAATCCCATTCACATTAGTTCCACACAAACTCAAATATCTTGGAGTCAACCTGACTAAAGATGTGAAGGATCTATACAAAGAAAACTACAAAACACTGCTCCAAGAAATAAGAGAGGACACGCGGAAATGGAAACACATACCATGCTCATGGATTGGCAGGATCAACATCATTAAAATGGCAATACTTCCAAAAGCATTGTACAGATTTAACGCAATTCCTCTGAAGATACCCATGACATTCTTCAAAGAAGTGGATCAAATACTTCTGAAATTCATCTGGAACAACAAACAACCTCGAATAGCTAAAGCACTCCTTGGGAAAAGGAATATGGGAGGCATTACTTTCCCCAATTTTAAGTTGTATTACAAAGCAACAGTTATAAAAACAGCATGGTATTGGAATAAAGACAGACCCTCAGATCAGTGGAATAGGCTTGAGTACTCAGAGAAGGTTCCTCAGACATATAACCACCTTGTTTTTGATAAAGGAGCAAGAAATCCTAAATGGAGCAGGGAAAGCCTATTCAACAAGTGGTGTTGGCACAACTGGTTAGCCACTTGCAAAAAAGCGAACTCAGACCCACAGCTAACACCATGTACAAAGGTAAAATCCAAATGGATTAAAGACCTTGATATCAGAACTGAAACTATAAGGTATATAGAACAACATGTAGGTAAAACACTCCAGGACATTGAGACTAAAGGCATCTTTAAGGAGGAGACAGCACTTTCCAAGCAAGTGGAAGCAGAGATAAACAGATGGGACTATATTAAGCTGAGAAGCTTCTGCATCTCAAAGGAAATAGTGCCCAGAATACAAAGACCACCCACTGAGTGGGAGAAATTATTCACCCAATACTCATCAGATAAAGGGCTAATATCCAAAATTTACAAGGTACTGACAGAACTATACAAGAAAAAAACAACTAACCCCATCAAAAAATGGGGAGAAGAAATGAACAGACACTTTGAAAAAGAAGAAAGGCAAATGGCCAAAAGGCACATGAAAAGATGTTCAACATCACTAATCGTCAGGGAGATGCAAATCAAAACTACTATGAGGTACCACCTCACACCACTGAGATTGGCACACATCACAAAAAAGGAAAACAAGCAGTGCTGGTGGGGATGTGGAGAGAAAGGAACTCTTTTTCACTGCTGGTGGGAATGCCATCTAGTACAACCTTTATGGAAAGCGATATGGAGATTCCTTCACAAACTGGAAATTGAGCTTCCATACGATCCAGCTATACCACTCCTAGGAATATACCCAAGAAACACAAAAATACAATACAAAAATCCATTCCTTACTCCTATATTCATTGCAGCGCTATTTACAATAGCCAGACTCTGGAAACAACCAAGATGCCCTTCAACAGATGAGTGGCTGAAGAAACTGTGGTACATATACACAATGGAATACTATGCAGCCATCAGGAGAGATGAAGTCATGAAATTTTCCTATACATGGATGTACATGGAATCTATCATGCTGAGTAAAATAAGTCAGAGGGAGAGAGATAGATGCAGAATAGTCTCACTCATCTATGGGCTTTAAGAAAAATGAAGGACATTTTTAACAGTATCTCAGAGACAAGAGAGATGAGGGCTGGTAGGTGCAGCTCAGGACATGCAGCTCATCACATAGAGTGATGAGTGCAGTTGCAGAGATGACTACACTGAAAACTATCATAACAATGTGAATGAATGAGGGAAGTGGAAAGCCTGTCTCGAGTACAGGTGTAGGGGGGTGGGGAGGAGGGAGATCTGGGAAATTGGTGGTGGGAATGTTGCACCGGTGAAGGGGGGTGCTCTTTACATGACTGTAATCATACAACTATAATCATGTTTGTAATCACGGTGTTTAAATAAAATTTAAAAAAAAAGACAGAGGGGAGTTGACCCACAGGCTTCTCTGGTATCTCAGGGCAAACTTTAACATCTCAAAGTTTTTACTCCTGGGCTGGACCTTGGGTGTCAGTTCTGATATAAATTAAAAGATTAGCAAAAAGATGTGCCAGGTGTTCCTAGGAAGGGCTCCTTTCATCTGAGTGAGTAGAACTTCTTTTAAAAGACTAACTTTACTTTGAGGATTACAAAATTATTTTTATGTTTCTCTTGATGCTGATTTTCTCAGTAAAGTGATATTTAATCAAGGCCATATTTGTGTGTACTAATTTTGTTATTGGAAGTTAATGTTCAACTATATACATACCTAGCTTAACAGCACGGAGATTCTTATTAGGCCAAATAAATGTTTGCAATCATTGTTTGCAACTATACCACCCTTACTTTTCAAGGGAACAACCTCTCTTTAAGGTATTTTCTCAGCCATCCACACTGAAGAAGCCCAGTAGGCCTTCTGATTTTAACTTCCTTTAAATTATAGTGGCAGTAAAACCTGGAATATTTTATGGTCAGAAAATATAAAGAAATATAAAAAATAGAAGCTGGAACGATAGCACAGCAGGTAGGGCACTTGTCTTGCACATGACTGACTGGGGTTCAATCCCTTACATTGCATATGATCCCCTGAGCCCACCAGGTGTGATTCCTGAGTGCCGAGCTAGGAATACTCCCTAAGAATTTCCAGGTGAGTCCCCAAACAAACATAAATAAATAAATATAAAAATAAACTAAAACTTTATAGTGAAAATATGTCAAAGAGCTAAAAAAGTCAATTGATTGACCTCCATGGCAAAATATGTAACAGTATGAGCAACATATAAGAATACTAGGTTATAACACAAAACATAAAGATTTATGGACCTTCTGCCCCAATAAGACACCACTCAGCTTCCAAAGCCAAAGAAGCCCTCTTACCCCCACATCTCATGCCCCAGCAAGAAGTTGCAGCCACCACTCCTGATGACTCATTCTATGTGGCCTTTCTTCCACCACCACCCCTCAATATGGAATGCTGCATGCTACCGGATTAAACTCCAGACGGACCCCCAGCTCAAGTACACTACCTGATCCCTTACCGTGGCAAACCATTTTTCAAACTCAATAAGACCGTGATGTGAGATAACAAAGTGCCCCATATTTCATCACCCAAGAATATCTTAAAAACTTAACAGGTAATGGGGATATCTATATTGTCTCTGTATGTTTAATACGTAAATAGTTTTAACTCTTAGTGTGCTTATTTACAAATATAAAGGTAGCCTTCACCATCCATTTTTAAAATTTACTATTATTATTTTAATCTCTATTTATTTTTATTATTTATTATTATTTTTAAAATTTTCACTTGTTTAGTTTCTACTTGGTACAAAATTCTAGAAAAAAAAATCTAGCTTGTGATAAAAGCTCAGGTAAAAACCAGGGTACAGAGAATGTATAGCCTGTCATTCTGACTCACAAAAGCACCAGCAATATAATATGACACCATTCCCTTTTATATAGGCATACTAAAGAAGGGAAAATCTTATGTAGACTAACAAGATCTTATCTACTATAGATAAAATCCATACATTTTATAATGCAGGGTTGACTCCCACCCTGAACACTTGTCATGGGAACTCAACTTAGACTCCATATAATCGGACAGTGACCATCCAACTCCAAACTCCAGGTCCCAACTGTAGAACTGACATAGTTCCCTGCAACAGCCCCAGGAATCAAACTCCCCTAGGGGAGTTCCTAATGCCATGCTGGCACCAACTCATGCCAGGTTGATATGACATCCTGAAGATGAGGAAACAGCAACAACTTGATCTAAGAGAAGATTGTCCTACCTCACCTACCTTACTTAACAGCAACATAAAATCAGAAGACACTCTGTCCTTTGATCTGTACAAAAACCAAGATCACTAATTACAGAAGAATGACTTAGACAACCACTACTGAGAAGACCTCTTCTTGGGACCAATAAGTAAGACCCTAGTCTAGGCTCTGGCCTAGGATTTGGACAAAAAACAAGATCTCTAATTCCAGAGATCTGACTTTGACAACCATGACTGAATAGAACTTCTTGAATCATAAGGAGAGACTGTATCTAGGCTTTGTTCTAAAATTTGTGCAAAAATCAAGATCACTAATTACAGAAGACTGGCTACAACAACTGTGATGGTGAAGAACTTCTAGAACCATAAAGACTGACTCATCCTAGACTTTGTCCAAGGATCTGTGCAAATACCAAGTCTCTAATGACAGAGGACTAATTTTTGCAACCATGACTAAATAGAACTTCTGGAACCATAAGGAAAGACTCTATCTAGGCTTTGTTCTAGAATTTGTGCAAAAACCAAGATCACTCATTACAGAAGATGGACTACAACAACCATGAAGGAGAGGAACTTCTAGAACTATAAAGAAAGACTTATTCCAGACTTAGTCCTAGGATCTGTGCAAATACTAAGATCTCTAATGACAGAAGACTGATTTTTTTCAGCCACAACTGAGCAGAATGTTTCCTGGAGCCATAAAAAGACCTTGGGGTTCAATAATGAGCATGTCTGAAGCCTATAGTTGTTACCATGACAGTTTGCTTCAAGAATGGAGAAACCCTACCAGTGGTCCTCAAACTTTTTTAAACAGGGGGCCAGTTCATTGTCCTTCAGACTGTTGGAGGGCCAGATTATAGTAAAAACAAAAATTATGAACAAATTTCTATGCACACTGCATATATCTTATTTAGAAGTGAAGAAACAAAATGGGAATAAATACAATATGTGGCCTTCGGGCCGTAGTTTGAAGACCCCTGCTACTAGGCCAAGGGAATTCTCTTTCTAATATCCCAAATACTTACTGTGCCTATGCAAAAAACAAACAAACTTGCCACACTAGCCCTCCCCCTGTTTTATTTTTTCTTTCCCCTTCTTTTTAATTATTTGCTTTTTTATTGTTGTTTGTTGTTTTTTTTCTTGTTGCCCTTGTGTTTTTTGCCATTGCTTGTTTTTAGTTTTGTTTTGTTTTTCCAACAGAATCACAGAACTTGAATCATCTTGTTATGTCTCATAAAATGAGTGAAAAAAGGAGTGGATCATACCAGGAGCAAACAGTAGCTTGAATTTGAGAGGAAATTAAAAATGATCAGACTTAAACACCAAGCCGAAAGTCAACAACAACAGTACAAGACCCCCCTAAAATTGTTAGTATAAGCATATGTGATCAGAAATCAGCTTTATTCCATTTTTTCACTAGCAAGTGGTGAATATAGCTTAATAGCGTTAGGGTTAGATTACACAGTTTGTGCAGAGATGAATGACCAAAATTTGCATGGTACACATTTTCCTTTCCAATGGAAGTTTAAATAGCTTGAATTTCATCCTTATTATAGTTGTTTTAAACTTGACTCTTCAAACACTAGTAATTCCAGACTGAGACACTGATCTATTTATGCTATTTGAAAAATAATATAGTGTTGTTGCTTTGTTCTCAAATGTACAGAATTAAGTTAATATATCTTTAAATCTCACAACTTAAGCCAAACTGGAAAAAATAGAAGGAAATTAGTTGTTTAGACAATAAAGTTTAATATTATAAAACTGCTTAATTATAAGAGCAGCATTATTGACCATTTAACATATGTAAATATATTTTAAATTTTTTATAAAGATAGGCAAAACAAGAATGATAATGGGTATGAGTCTGTTCTTAACAAATTGTCCTTGAAGATAGTGTTGTAATTTTCTCAAGATAGAATATAGAAATTTAATTTTTTAGTTTAATATATAAAGACAGAGCCACTGATTAAAAACAGGATGAGGGTGAACTGTTGTGTACAAGACTTGATGGGCAAATAGAAGATTTTTAATACTGAAGGGCAGTACTCAGAAAACTGTTGGCTTGTTGCCATAAGAAACACCTGGAATATGGGGCTAGAGAGATAGTACAGGATTAGAACATTTTGCTTGTGATGGATCTGGGTTTTATCTCTCTCTCCTTTTATGGTTTCAGGAATTATGTTGGAATGCAGAGCCAAAAGTAACTCCTGAGAACCTATGGGTGTCCCCACAAAAAATTCCATTAAATTAAATATATTAAAATAATCACTTTTAGTATATTAAAATATATAAAAAGAAACATTAAAATTCAAATTTATAGGCTTTGGATTTTAGAGACATTGAGCCTAGATAGGATCCAAGCTCTTACTTTTAAATAAATTGTCCAAGAGAATCTCTCAAACTATGCTAAAGAACTGTACTTTGAGAACTATTAGTTCTCCAAGATTTCTAATTTCTGTAAGCCCTTGTGTTGTAAAAGGACGAGTGATACAGAAAGAAGTATTAAAAATGGTAAACTACATGAAATATATTGCCTTCAGCAGAAAACTTTCAGTAATTTTTTAGTGGAATTATCAACCTGGGGGCCGGAGAGATGGCACAGCAGTAGTGCATTTGCCTTGCATATGGATGACCTGGCAGGGACCCTGTTTGATTTCCCTCATCCCATGTGGTCCCACGGCCTGTCAGAGGCGATTTCTGAGTGCAGAGCCAGGAGTGACCCCTGAGCACCGCTGGGTGTGGCCCCCAAGCCAATCAATCAATAAATAAATAAAATTAAAAAACAAGATTTATCAACGTGGTTATTTGCTGAAATATGGGCCACCCAATGCAGTGCCCTCTGTTCCCCTACCTGTGACTCACTTCCCATAATCTCTGTCACTCTTTCAGCTGCCCCTTCTCCCAAAATTGTAGC